>NC_061076.1:16963979-17038033 GCF_021917145.1 Hypomesus transpacificus | reverse complement strand
GAGGAGAGACAGAGGAGAGAGAGACACAGAGACAGACAGAGACAGACAGGACAGACAGACAGACAGACAGACAGACAGACAGACAGACAGACAGACAGAGACGAGAGAGAGAGAGAGACAGGCAGGCAGGCAGCAGGCAGGCAGGCAGCCTCAGGGGTAAAGGCAGCAGGAGGTGTGTGGACGTCTGACAGCTGTCCTGGCAGCATCTTCTCCTCCACACTGTAAAACAACCCTGCTGGCCCAGGACCAACGCCCAGGGTCTCTCTCCTCTCCACACCCAGGGTCTCTCTCTCTCTCCACACCCAGGGTCTCTCTCTCTCCACACCCCAGGGGTCTCTCTCTCTCCACACCCAGGGTCTCTCTCTCTCCACACCCATCTCCCCCTCTGATGTCTCTGTATCACAGCAGGTGTGACTGTATCACAGCAGGGTGTGACTGTATCACAGCAGGTGTGACTGTATCACGGCAGGGTGTGACTGTATCACGGCAGGTGTGACTGTATCACAGCAGGTGTGACTGTATCACGGCAGGTGTGACTGTATCACGGCAGGTGTGACTGTATCACCGGCAGGTGTGACTGTATCACAGCAGGTGTGACTGTATCACGGCAGGTGTGACTGTATCACGGCAGGTGTGACAGTATCACAGCAGGTGTGACAGTATCACAGCAGGTGTGACTGTATCACAGCAGGTGTGACAGTATCACAGCAGGTGTGACAGTATCACAGCAGGTGTGACAGTATCACAGCAGGTGGTGACTGTCAGAGCAGACCTGAGTCCTCCTCTGAGGTCCACCTCTCTCCAGACAGACCAGAGTACACAGAGTAACAGCAACCAGTCCACATCCCTTCAAATACATTTAATCAGCAATATAAAGTAACCATAGCTATTTAAGTTGTTTTTTGTTGGCATCGACAAATAATACAATCTGGTAAATATTTAATAAATAAAAATGTACAGTCCGTTCCAACTCTTCCTGTTGTCAATATGGCAAACGTGATCATATTTCAGCGGATAAAGCATCTCTCTTTCTCTCCTTCTCTCTCTCTCTCTCTCTCTCTCTCTCTCCTCTCTCTCTCTCTCTCTCTCTCTCTCTCTCTCTCTCTCTCTCTTTCTCTCCTTGTCTCTCTCTCCTTGTCTCTCTCTCTCCCCTCTCTCTCTCCTTGTCTCTCTCTCTCTCTCTCCTTGTCTCTCTCTCTCTCCTTGTCTCTCTCTCTCTCTCTCCCTCCCTCAGGAGGATGCCAGGCGGTGTCGGCTCATCCCGTTCCTCACACCTGCGTGACTAGCGCCCCCTTCAGGAAGTCCTGCTCCGCCGGCCCGACGCACAGCCCCGCCAGCAGAGTCCCGTTCAGGGGGGGGCAGACCCCCCTGCAGTCCCCCCCCGTACAGGGGCACATAGTCCCCCTCGCCCTCGGGCCCCTCGTCCCCTCCCTCCTCCTCCCCCCTCCTCGTCCTCGTCCTCCTCCTCCCACAGAGCCGTGGACACGTGGGTGAACTCTGTGCTGTCCACGCTCTCCGTCTCGCGGTGATAGAAGTAGCTGAAGTTGGACACGATGACGGGCACGGGCAGCGAGATGGTGAGGACGCCGGCGATGGCGCACATGCAGCCCACCAGCTTCCCCCCCGGCGTCACCGGGGTACATGTCCCCGTAGCCCACCGTGGTCATGGAGACCACGGCCCACCAGAAGGTCTCGGGTATGCTGGTGAAGTGGGTCTCGGGGTAGTCCACCTCGGCAAAGTACACGGCGCTGGAGAAGATGATGACTCCGATGAAGAGGAAGAAGATGAGGAGGGCCAGCTCCCGCAGGCTGGCTTTCAGGGTCTGGCCCAGGATCTGGAGCCCCTTGGAGTGGCGCGACAGCTTGAAGATCCGGAACACCCGAACCAGACGGATGATCCTGATGATGGCCAGTGTCCCCGACTGGGCGCCCTTAGACTTGGCCAGCTCCGTGCCCAGCGTGACAAAGTAGGGAATGATGGCGAAGAAGTCGATGGTGTTCATGACGTCCTTGAAGAACTGGGCCTTGCTGGGGCAGCACGCGAAGCGCATCAGGAGCTCAAAGGAGAACCAGCAGATGCACATGGTCTCCACCAGGAAGAAGGGGTCCAGGAAGGGGCTGGAGGGAGGGACGTGGATGGTCTGGTTGGGGTTGGTGGGGTCGGGGTGAGAGCTGAATTGCTGGAGAGAGAGAGAGAGAGAGAGAGAGAGAGAGAGAGAGAGAGAGAGAGAGAGAGAGAGAGGGGGGGGGGGGGGGAGGAGAGGGTTAGAGAGAGTTATGACAATACAAACCACATGGTGTTGGAAGGTGTAAGAGAGAGAGAGAGAGAGAGAGAGAGAGAGAGAGAGAGAGAGAGAGAGAGAGAGAGAGAGAGATAGAGAGAGAGAGAGATAGAGAGAGGCAAAGATAGTAGGTAGACTGAATGCCAGGGAGGGTTAGGTAGAGGTTGGTTAAAGGTTAGATGTGGTTAGACCAGAGGAGAAGGGAGGGAGGGAACGAGGCAGTGGAGGCTGTGGAGAGAGGTGAGGATTATTTTGAAGGTGTCAAAGTTTTTTCTCAGCATGTTTGCAGAATGCTCCTGTCGTCACTGTCTCTGAGTGTGAATGGATGATACTCTGTGAACTTCACTGTTGCACTTCATTTTCCCTGTTTCCATCTCTCTGTACACTTTTATATCAATGTTTGAGTCTATATTTAAACCCAGAAAACATTATAGCTCATCTGTCACAGGTGTGGATTACAGCACAGACATCGGAATGGTCCGAGAGTCTGACACGTCATGTGACCCTGATCATGTTTTCGTAGAAACAGTGTTGCATATTAAGTACTGTAAGTCAACATTATCTTTTTATAGATACCACAAAATGCTCTTCGTGCTTTTCAGTCCATCCGTAGAGCAGTTGGTGTTTGCGTTCTGTGGGAGGGAGGGGGGGGGGGAGGGAGGGAGGGAAACAAACATGTCTCTCACACCAGCCTGGCGTGATTGAACACTAGTGACTGGTCCAAAGTGACTAACTGAAATCCCCCCCCACATTTGTCACCCACTTTAGACCAGGTTCTCTTCACATTCATGAAGCTTCCAGAGGATGACCTCACTGCCCCAAGACACATTCTCACTCTCTGTCACCCAATAACAAACACCTCACAACTGGAGCTGTTCATTCCAGTTGTCAAACTGTAGCAGACACGTCTTTGTTCAATTGTGTCATCAGATCGACTCACTGAGCCGGTACCAAACATCGCTGGTCATATCCATGTGACATACGTTCTTGCTTTCTCTTTCTTTCTTTCTTTCTTTACAGCCTTATTTCTTTACTGACCAAGGTTGCCCCTACCTCTTGAGTTGAATTTGTATGTGTCATACAGATGTTATGATACGTTATATGATTGTGTCTTGATGTCATGTGTGATGTTATAATGTCATGTTATTGTGTGAGTAAGTAAGTAAGACTTTATTTATATAGCACTTTTCATACAAGAATTGCAGCTCAAAGTGCTTTACAACTGTACTATGTTTTATGTACTGTTTACAAGTGTACTATGTTTTCTCAGGTGTTTTGATCGTGAGTGTGTGTGGTGTGTGTGTGGTGTGTGTGTGTGTTTGGGGTGTGTGGTGTGTGTGTGTGGTATGTGTGTGTGGCGTGTGTGTGTGTAGTGTGTGTGTGTGTGCTATGTTCCCCCACACACGCGGTGCTGTGTGTCAGTATTCTTGCTTGAACCCTCAAAAACGCCATGTTGTCTACATGCCACGATGAACATGAGGAAGGCTTGGTTTCCAGGCGGTCATCAAGCCGTGTTTCCGTAAGGCTCTTTCCATGTGCATGAGTCAGAGGGTGTATTAATACAGACCAGCGTTTATGTGTTGATGTGCTGTTAGGGTTGTCCTCCCTCTAAATATAGCCCCCTTAGATCTCCAAGGGGTAACCCGAGACATGCTCCTCTTCTGCACTTCAGTTCACCTTTCCCTCGCTATCTCATTTCGCCTATAACTACCTATCCAGCCCATCAATTGCACTGTGGCTGAGTTGTATTGGCAGGAATCCTAGACTGCGGCCAATGCGAGTCACAGATGGACGGTGATCTGTGGATAACATCACGTGGTTAGTCAGTCCACACCCTCCTCCTTCTGTCCATCCCTCCACCTGTCCTTGCTCTCTCTGATCTCTCTCTCCCTGACTCTCTCTTTGACTCTCTTATTTGCCCTTCACCATTTCACAGCCTCTGTCTTTGTGTTGGACGTTTCCCTCTCGTTTCTCCCTGGGCTTTGATCCCCTCTTCATATCCTCTCCTCCTCCGGCTCCCAGGTCTTGCCCTCAATCCAAGTGTATCACATTTAACGACACAACTAAAATAATCACAACTAAAAAAAAAAACCCCGCTCTCTCCTTCCCTCCGTCCCCTCCGTTGCTCCCACGCTCCACAGGCAGCTCGTTCACAAGCCCCTGACCCGGCATACCTCTGCTGCTCACTGTGTTTGTCTCGCAATGCCTCTAAACCTGCCTCTAAAACCTGCCTCCAAAACCTGCCTCCAAAACCTGCTTCTGATGGGCTTTGGAGGTGAGTTTGACCCCTGCGAGGTAACAGTTGACAGGTGAGTTTGACCCTGTGAGGTGACAGTTGACAGGTGAGTTTGACCCTGTGAGGTGACAGTTGACAGGTGATTTTGACCCTGCGAGGTGACAGTTGACAGGTGAGTTTGACCCTGCGAGGTGACAGTTGACAGGTGAGTTTGACCCTGCGAGGTGACAGTTGACAGGTGAGTTTGACCCTGCGAGGTGACAGTTGACAGGTGAGTTTGACCCTGCGAGGTGACAGACAGATCAGACAATGTTTATGTCCCACAGGTTGACACTTGTCACCAACTGTCATGCTTCCTGGTTCACCTCATCCGTCTCTCGTTGGTCCTAATCCCTGAACTAAACCCTGCTTCTGGACGAGCCTCTCGTCTTCCTCTCCCCTCTTCCCTCAGGCAGAGGACAGGACAAAAAAACTGAGGATGAGGCAATATAAGGAGACTGTTTAAACTGTTAGATATCTGCTGACCTTACTACATATAGTATTTACATATCGCTTTGGATGAAAGTTTATGTTAAATGAATCAAATGTGAATGTATCTATGTCTGGTTCACTCCCAGCTTCTAGATGATCCTCGTGCCCACGGGGAAGCATCTTTGCTCTGCCATGTTTTGATCTTTGTTTGTCTCTCGTCTTTTGTGTTTGTTTGGTTTACTCACATCCACACACACAGGTTTGCTTCACTATCCTAGTGAAGTCCAACAATTCAGTCCCATGCAAAATGGTGCTATCCTTAACCCCAAACCTTAACCTTAACCCTTAACCCTTAATGGAATTCTAACCCTAACACTATTTCCAACCCTAACCCTAAACTGGAAATAGCCCTTGAAGTGATGGGGCCAAGAAAATGTCCCCACAGGATTCACTTCTTGGTTTTACTGGTTATACTATCTTCTGGTCCCCACAAGGATAGTTAAACAAGACCCAACACAGACACACACACACACACAGACAATCATCTGACCTCCCTGAGCTCCTTCTCGTTCCTGAACTCCGGCAGTGTCTCCAGACAGAAGATGATGATGGACACCACGATGACCATGACGCTGATGATGGCGATGATGCGCGCTCCACCGGACGACTCCGGGTGCTCAAACAGCACCCAGAGCCGCCGCATCACCGCATTCTCCGGCAGGGGCCTCTCTTCCACCTTGGGGAAGCCTTCGTCCTCCTTGAAGCGGGTCATGATGTCCTCCCCCAGCTCGTAAAAGCGCAGCTCCTCCATGAACACGTCCAGGGGCACGTTGGCCGGCCGCCGCAGCCGCCCGCCAGACTGGTAGAAGTAGAGGATGGCGTCGAAGCAGATCCGGTTCCGGTCCAGGAACAGCTCATTCCGCAGGGGGTCGAAGTAACGCAGGCGCTTCCGGGGGTCGCCGAGGAGGGAGTCGGGGAACTGGGCCAGCGTCCGGAGCTGGGTCTCGTAACGCATCCCAGACACGTTGATGGCGAGGCGCTCCGTCAGAGCGCTGCCTCCCTTCCACATGGAGCGAGACCGCCGGCCCTCCCTCCGGCCCTCCCCCTTCTCGCTGGCCTCCTTCTCCGCCTCCTTCTCTCCTCGCTCTGCCTTGTTCCGCTGGTCTTTGGTCCGCTTGTTGCTGTCACTGACGTCCTTCCTGTCTTCCATCCCTCCCTCCCTCCCTCCTCCTCCTCCATCTCCTCCATCTCCTCCTCCTCCATCTCCTCCCTGCTCATGGTTCTCCATCCCTCAGTCCCTGCTTCACCTCTGTTTTGTTCTCTCTGGGGATGGTTTGGCCCTTCCGCTAAACAGCAACAACAACAAGAAAATGTTTCAGGAAACGGAAGTAGTAGGTGAAACAGGAATGAGGGTGTTCATTCTATTTGATAAGTGTCAATGTACCATACTCACAACATTGATACAATTATTTTCAAGCTATCTAATATGTTTGGTATTGAAGTTTGAATCTCACCTGAAATAAATTGTTATTATAGTTTCAGCTGAAGGCCTAAAGTTGCCTAAGAACCAAAGACAGATAGGATTCGTGAATCAAACAAATAGTTTGCAAGGCACAATAATGACATTCACGTTGTTTTGAAAACTTTTGAAATTTTTTGAAAACTTTAGCTAACTTTAGCTTCCCATTACTTCTAACTTATTTCTCTTTTGTTTGGACAGTAATCCACATTGTGACCCCAAGCTGCCAGTTAACAACAGCTACCAGAACCGTCCAGCCAGACTCTTAAGAGAACTCCCACGCGAGTCCTGTCATGCAGTGAACACAAGGAGAATCGTTCAGGGAAACAGCAGGCTCCCCTCCTCCTCTCAAACCTCTGCCAGCGACTCGTGTTGATCAAGGACACAAAGACAGTTCCATGGAATGAGCAGAGGTCTCTGTTACTGTACCTGCACCATGGGGTCACTGTCCCTCCCTCCAGTCAGTCGGTCTCTCTGTCCAGCCCCTGCTTGTTCTCTCTCTGATCTCTCCTTGCCACCTGCATGTGTCTGGTGAGGGAGAGGAGGGGACGGGACAGGGGGGAGGGAGGGTGGGGGGACAGGGGGTCACATTGCTCCTTCAGGGGTAGTGATAATCTGTCTCCTGATTCCCCTCCGTAGTGAGGTTTAGATAGTTAAGCTTATTTGTAGGTCACCGTCTTCAATCTCTCCCTTACCCTGTACACTCTTGCTCACTGTGTCTATGGGGAATGCTGGCAGTTCGAAATTCAATCCTCCACCCTCGGCACTGCCTTACACCCACCCTTACCCCCACCCTCAAATGTCAGCCCCCTTAAAAAGTATCACCCTCTCTCTCCTTCTCTCTCTCCCGCCTACTCTCTCTCTTTGTCTCTCTCTGTCTCTCCCTCCCACTCTCTCCCCTTCTCTCTCTCTCTCTCTCTTTCTCTCTCTCTCTGGCTCCCTCCCACTCTCTCTCTCTCTCTCCTTCACTCTCTCCCCCTTCCCACTCTATCTGTCTGTTTCACATAGGCATGTGTAGACATTCCCTCCAACACATGGTAATCCACTTGGTGACTCAAATTAACATACACAACTGACACTTAAAGAAACATCAAAGGTCTGGCTCTTTATGAAACTCTCCTTAAATGGTCTTTTCAGATCTGGTCAGACTTTAATGTTGTAAGTTCAGAGACACTCCATTGATCCAGTCTCTTTAATGTTGAAGCAGTGCAAATATGATGGGTGAGTCTTCAGCAATAATGGTGCTGTATGAGTTGACCTGTACCAGCCTACATTTCCCATGAAGCGACACCCTTCTACTAACAGAACTCATGTTAACAGGAACTTTGAACTCCAAAAACGCGATATGTGTTTAAATCATGTGATAAGTGGACATTTCCGAGTGAGATAATGTGTCGGATTATTGTTGCCGTGTCAGAGACGTTGAGTTGTTAGTCAAGTCCACCACGCACGATTAAAACTATCGACAAAGGGTAGCGGTTGGTGCTGGCTTATCTTCTGCATCATCATTACAGTTGACATTCGCGAGATGTCTGGCTCTGCTTTGCGTTACTGTAACAAAGTTGTGATTGTAACTGGGGGCTCGAGGGGGATTGGCAGAGGTATTGTCAAAGCCTTTGGTGAGACACGGAGTTTACTACTAATTCGTTTTGATATAAATTGAATTTTATGGAAGATTTGGGTCAGAGTGTGCACTAATATTGAGTTTCTATTGCAGTGGAGAATGGGGCAAAAGTTGTGTTTTGTGCCTTGGAATGTAAGTGAACAAACGTTCAAATAATTGGTTGTCAGCGTCCCAAAAGAATCTGTACATTATTGTATTACATTCTGTACTACAATTATGTGCGACTGCAGTAAACAATCAGACTGTATAAATGAATTAGTTATTATAACTTAAATTGCATGCTACATAGCACAAGGATCGTTCAAATTTGTTTTCTATCTATCTCCAGTGGACACCGCTAAGGCGCTAGAGGCGGCGCTCAACCAGGCTGGGCCAGGTTCATGTCAATTCGTGTCGTGTGACATCTCAAAAGAGGAAGACATCAAGGTAATGAATGTGATAACCTCGTGATGTGTCAAGTGATCCGTCTCCATGAAAACAGTATGTGTGTTCTCAGCATTGTTTGCAAAGACAGTGTTCAACAATTACACGTGCATTTACGTAATACAGGTATTTACGTCAGATTAAACACAACAAATCTTTATTTTATTTTTAAAAGTAACACTTCAATTAATGAATAATGTATACAGGGTTATATACAACACAATATAAAAATAATAATGACAATATGAGTCTAACATCACTATAGGAAAGCATAATCACATAATTATGTGAATAACGTAAGTTATTCTGTGTTACCATAGATTTTATCTTAAGCATTCTCAGTTGGTCACGGTCACTTTTAACACTGTTAGTGCACGTTCCTTTCATATAGGCTTCATTTTTGTCATGGACTCTAAAATCGGTTGATTCATACTATCACTTTTTTCCCCCCAAAGAATTATGTATTATCATATCACTTGTGTGTGATCATCATTTAGCAGAACATTCTCAGACTGCTTGTGAACCGAAGCACAAATGCTCTGTTGAGGGGCCGTTTAGGAAATAATTCAGACTGTCCTCACACAAACACATAAACACACACATTCACATATGACAGGTTCACACACACATTCAGACTACTGAAAAACTCACATCCACATATGTGAAATGCTCGCATCGAAACACAGGCCTATAAAACGTCGGAATCTTTCGAAAATCTTTTTTCAACCTCTCAAACTTGTTCCGACACGGTACAAACTAAGTACCGTCTGCACTCAGTGCTACCGTTGTGGGCCTGATCCATTTAGGACTACAGTTACTGTCTTCCCTGACAGGTTATTTTGCTTCTCTGCAATAGTGACGTGACTGTCATATATATATCTTGAAATTCATCAGCATATGCAAACAGAAAGTTCTTACATGTATCCATCACAAATCAACTACCAATATGCTCCTGACCATTATACTCCAGTCAACTTCATCTTTCCTATTCACAGCAAATGATTACTGTGACAGTTGAGCAGTACGGTCAGATAGACTGTCTGGTCAACAATGCCGGGTGGCGTGAGTACAGCTGCATTGATTTGGAGAGTCAAGATCCAGTGTTATGATTGAAGAAATCTTTCTTGAGTTCATCTTTCTGTAGATAACAACACACCCGTATGTTCTCCCTGCCTCAGACCCGCCCCACAAAACCACGGATGAGACGACAGCAGATGAGTTTAGATATCTCCTCAACCTAAACCTTATCAGCTACTTCCTGACGTCTAAAGTAATTATTCACCTTTTAACGTATCTCTGTGTGTGTGTCTGACAGAGAGTGTGCGATTGCGGTGTGTGTGTGTGAGAGAGAGAGAGGGTGTGAGAGTGTGTGTGTGACAGAGAAAGAGGGATGGAGAGTGTGTATGTGATAGACAGAAAATATGAGTGTGTGTGTGAGAGAGAGAGAGAGAGAGCGAGAACCATGTTGTGATGATATATCCCCTGCCTCCCAGTATGCCTTGCCCATCTGCGAGAGCGCCAGGGAAACATCATTAACATATCCAGCCTGGTGGCCTCCATAGGCCAGAAGCATGCTGTACCTTACGTAGCAACCAAGGTGATTTTAAAAACATTCCACCGCATCGTCATCTCCTGTCTTTTAAAACCATAATCTGCAGCTACATGGGGGTGTCTACTTTAATCCACAAGGGGGCGATCGTTGCCATGACCAAAGCTATGGCAGTGGATGAGAGTCGCTATCAAGTCAGAGTCAACTGGTAAGAACATATCGAAATGTAACAAAACCCAATGATTAACTCAATTTATTAGCATATTTTAGCGACTTTATTTTTTTGATTCGGAATCTTTTTCTGCGTCTTATTGGGAACGTTTATCTATATTTCTCCTCCTCCCCCATCTGCCGTCAGTATTTCTCCCAGTAACGTGATGACGCCACTATGGGAGGAGCTGGCAGGTCACGCAGCGGACGCTGCAGCTACGATAAGGGCGGGAGAAAACGCCCAGGCAAGTTTCTCCTGGGAAGCGAGCCAAGCAAAATATGGCTGATTATTTTGTTTCGAACTGAAGGGTTGGGGGTTGGAGAGCATTTATTTCTTTAATGGTATAATTAACTTGCACGATGCCTCCGCTCAAACACGTTGCACCTTTCCTTCTACAGCTTATTGGTCGGATGGGGACCGAGGTTGAGAGCGGACTGGCAGCGCTGTTTCTGGCGGCGGACGCCACCTTCTGTACAGGGCTAGATCTGCTCCTGAGTGGAGGAGCTGAGCTCAACTACGGATTTAAGAGTCAGGTCCCATAAGATCAGAACTGTTGCAGCCTAGCTACTCTGTCTCAGGTTACCAAACAACTTTATTTTTGATATGGAAAATCATTATTTGTGATTTTGACATTAAATAAAATGCATTTTATGATGATAGGTTGCTGTCGTCGATTATTTACCTTAACCAAACACGAACATTAACGCGCAGTTAGTTTATTGCCGTACGCAAACTAGGCCTACATGTTTGGACTAAACGTATTTAATCTCGTTTAAACTAAATGTATATTTTATATTAAAATATAAAATCTATTATATTTTTATTAAACAGAATCCGACTAAACAACCTTGGCCCTTTTCCATATTTTCAATTAAAAACATAATATAATACCATTAGGATAAAACATTTAAATAAAAAAAACATCGCTACACCAATTCAACAAGCTGCGACATTGGCCTACTTTATGAGGAAGTTACGGGTCTGTTGTTATTTCCAACCCAGCGAGATCACCAATCAAATATCAAGCTTTCTACAACTCCCTACTGGTGGACCAATCACCGCCTTCTCCATTATAATCGTTTGAACTAGATTAACCTTCTAGACTTGCCAAGTAATATGCAGGGTTCTGTAGTTTGTCGAACCACGTAGACGACTTAAATCACACCTACATTTTTAACCATTTATTTTCTTGAGTTGGCGTTCTGATACATTTTCAATAAATATATGGCAGGCACCTAGAACCGATAACACGTCAAACGCAACTGCAATGTTATCACCTGCATATTGTCTTTAAAAGTTGAATATATAGGCTCCTTAAAGACCATAAGAGATATGTGTGGATTATATTCGTGGGAATTAGCATGCGAATGCACACTTATATATTGTAAAACTACACGTTGTGGCTAAATATAGATGTTTTTGATCTTGAAACTGCTGCATAATGTTACAGTACTGGCTATAGTAATTTGAGCCCTATGTCCGATCCGGAACGCAAAACACTAGCGTCTTAACATTTGTTTCCACACGAACAAGTTTACAATTCATTACGCAGCGGCGATGGCAACTCTGCGGACGGTGAGTCCAAAGATCACAGTTTATCTATGTAATTTATCTGTTTATCTCGACCCTCCGTGTAAATAATTAACAACGGACGTTGTGATTATTTTCTGCTGATAACGGGTTTATGAACCATCTCGGTTCACTTTGTAAGCGAGGCCTGTCTTTGGGAATTGCATCAGTAACAAGGGTTGCTTGGTAGATAACTACGTGTAGGAACCTTAGCGTCTTCTGCTAGCCAAGGCAAAGACATCAGCAGGCAACATTATTGCTAAAGGTAAATTGTCAGCTTCTTAAAGACAATGCGCATGTTTTTCCTGGCATATCATCTAGCGTTACGGCACCAATAAATTAACGTTAGGTAAATTCAAGTACATTATAATAAATAATAGACAATAGTTCATTTAACTTGATACATATTTTGAGGAACATAAATGTGTGTTATCTTTCTGTCCTGAGGTTTTCCGATCTTAGGAACAAGACTGTCAAAGTTGTTTTTCTTTTAACTTATGTAAAAAATGACGTTGGGTCTTGACATGACGCGCAGGCGTAGAGCCTGCATATTTTGACAATGCAATTTCTTGGGCACCCAGTTATAGCCTTCTGCAAAGTTCTGCAAAATTCACCTTTACAGCTCTAGTCAGTGCTGAGTGCTGTGAACTTGAAGCTATTTAAAGCGTAGTGCTTGGCACCAGCTGTCTCCACAAACCACAAAACAACGTGCAGGTACTGAACACATAAACACATACAGTAGAAACGATGACACGCAAAACACACGTGCTCTGGTGCTCGTCTATCTCGAGAGGGTTGGAAACGACAGCATGTCACCTTGGCTGAAAGGCCGGTCCGTTCTCATTCAGAAACGTGCGTATCAAGTCAACTTAGCATTAAACCAAAACGTTTTTTTTTCTCTGTGTTTAGGCACTCCATGGACGGTTCATTCAAGCCCTCCCCTTCTCTTTGGGGTCGTTGCGGTTCGCCAGCTCGTCGTTCAAGGTAACAATTACGTAAAAAAGGTGAAGTTAGGATTTCCCCTTTCAGACCAGCTAGATCAACTCACCTCAGAGGTGTAATGAGGTGTGCATGACTGTACCTGTCCAGGCCCTTCACCTGCCTGTTTACTATTTAATACCTGTTATTGCAGGAAGGAAGTCTCCTTGTCCCTCCAGGTGTCTTCTGTATAGACTCTTTAGATCTGTAGCAGCACAGCCTAGAAGGGAAGTCCGGGTCATTGCGTGACTGTGTTTCCCCCCCCCCCCCCCCCCCCCCCCCCCCCCCCTTGCATGCCTGCCTCATGCTTTCACCATTTAATTTACTTCAATTGCTTAATCCAACTGCTTAATTGACCACCAAGATCTCCGGGAGATTCAATTCCCCCTCCCAGTGCATGCACTGCTAATTAAGATGAATTAAACACAGATATTGTATCCTTCCCTGGCTCTGTTTGTCCTCCCTCTCTCCTTCCCTCTCTCCTTCCCTCTCTCCTTCCCTCTCTCCTTCCCTCTCTCCTTCCCTCTCTCCTTCCCTCCCTCCTCCCCTCTCTCCTTCCCTCCCTCCTCCCCTCTCTCCTTCCCTCCCTCCTCCCCTCTCTCCTTCCCTCCCTCCTTCCCTCCCTCCTTCCCTCCCTCCTTCCCTCTCTCCTTCCCTCTCTCCTTCCCTCCCTCCTTCCCTCCCTCCTTCCCTCTCTCCTTCCCTCCCTCCTCCCCTCTCTCCTTCCCTCCCTCCTTCCCTCCCTCCTTCCCTCCCTCCTTCCCTCTCTCCTTCCCTCCCTCCTTCCCTCCCTCCTTCCCTCTCTCCTTCCCTCCCTCCTCCCCTCTCTCCTTCCCTCCCTCCTTCCCTCACTCCTTCCCTCTCTCCTTCCCTCCCTCCTTCCCTCTCTCCTTCCCTCTCTCCTCCCCTCCCTCCTCCCCTCTCTCCTTCCCTCCCTCCTCCCCTCTCTCCTCCCCTCTCTCCTTCCCTCCCTCCTTCCCTCCCTCCTCCCCTCTCTCCTTCCCTCTCTCCTTCCCTCCCTCCTTCCCTCCCTCCTTCCTTCCCTCTCTCCTTCCCTCCCTCCTTCCCTCCCTCCTTCCTTCCCTCTCTCCTTCCCTCCCTCCTCCCCTCTCTCCTTCCCTCCCTCCTTCCCTCCCTCCTCCCCTCTCTCCTTCCCTCTCTCCTTCCCTCCCTCCTTCCCTCCCTCCTTCCTTCCCTCCCTCCTTCCCTCCCTCCCTCCCTCCCTCCCTCCCTCCCTCCCTCCCTCCCTCCCTCCCTCCCCTCCCTCCTTCCCTCTCTCCTTCCCTCTCTCCTTCCCTCCCTCCTCCCCTCTCTCCTTCCCTCCCTCCTCCCCTCTCTCCTTCCCTCCCTCCTTCCCTCTCTCCTTCCCTCCCTCCTTCCATCCCTCCTTCCCTCTCTCCTTCCCTCCCTCCTCCCCTCTCTCCTTCCCTCCCTCCTCCCCTCTCTCCTTCCCTCCCTCCTCCCCTCTCTCCTTCCCTCCCTCCTCCCCTCTCTCCTTCCATCCCTCCTTCCCTCTCTCCTTCCCTCCCTCCTCCCCTCGCTCCTTCCCTCCCTCCTTCCCTCCCTCCGTGTGTGTCTGTTTTGGTGTCTTGTGCCTCCCCACCTCCACCCCAGGCCGCAGACTTGACGATCGAGCACAGCACCGCCCTGCAGCCCAAGCCGGATCCCTCCACCCTGCTGTTTGGGAAGCAGTTCTCTGACCACATGCTCACCATCTTCTGGTCTGAGAAAGAGGGCTGGAAGGCTCCACACATCAAGCCCTTCCAGAACCTGTCCCTCCACCCAGCCAGCTCCGCCCTGCACTACTCTATAGAGGTGAGACACACACACTTACCTGGAAAACATATATCTCCCCACACCGCAGTACTGTACAGAGGAGAGACACAGTCTTAGCTGGAGAGACACATAGATAATCTACAGGCACTCCTGCACTGTGTGGCGGTCTCAAAAGGATTGGATCCGATTGGTGATATGGTTTGTTGTTCCATTAGATGGATGGTTTGAAGTGCCAGATGTAAACGTCTGTGGTTGTGTGTTCTCTCTGTGTGTGTTCTCTGTGTGTGTGTGTGTGTCAGCTGTTTGAGGGCATGAAGGCGTTCCGAGGCGTTGACAAGCACATCAGGCTGTTCAGACCCATGCTGAACATGGAGAGGATGTACCGCAGTGCTGACAGGAGCTGCCTGCCTGTGAGTCGCTCTCTCTCTGTCTCTCTGTGTCTCTCTGTGTCTCTCTGTGTCTCTCTCTCTCTGTCTCTGTCTCTCTGTCTCTCTCTGTCTCTCTCTCTGTCTGTCTCTCTCTGTCTCTCTCTCTCTCTGTCTCTCTCTCCCTCTCTCTCAGCCTTATACAGCCTTACAAATACAGAAGACAATGTCTCTATGACAAAGTTCATGTCAGAATGAGCCGTGTGCCCAGTCGTGCGTGGTCAAGCATCCCTCTCTCCGTCCCTCTCAGCTGTATGACAAGGCAGAGATGCTGGAGTGCATCAGGAAGCTGGTGGAGGTGGACCAGGAGTGGGTGCCCTATTCTCTCGACGCCAGCCTCTACATCAGACCCACCTTCATCGGGATCGAGGTGAGGAGCATTAAAGAAAGAAGGAACAAAATCTCCATCCCATCTGTCCTCTGATAATAGCCTCCCTCCCCTCCCTCCTTCTCCCCCTCCCCCCCTCCCCCCCTCTCTCCCCTCCCTCCCTCCCTCTCCCCCCCCCCCTCCCTCCCTCCCTCCCTCTCCTCCTCAGCCTTCTCTGGGTGTGTCTAGAGCCAGCCAGGCTCTGATCTTCGTCATCCTGGGCCCCGTGGGGCCCTACTTCACCACCGGCTCCTTCAGCCCCGTCTCCCTGCTGGCCGACCCCGGCTACGTCCGCGCCTGGAGGGGTGGGGTGGGCGCCTACAAGATGGGGGGGTGAGCATCCTCCTCTCTCTCACGGTCAGGGGCGTGGGGTTGGTTTTCAAATATGGGGGGGCGGGACAACCGTTCATCATCACTGAAGATGCGGCTGTTAAATATGATTTTCTTAATTTAAAAAAAGGGCGGGTTCTATAAAGGGGGTGGGACGTGTTCCCTCATGTGGCCCCTGCTTACGGTGCTGTTGTCAGTGTTCCTCAGCCACTACAGAAAGGAACATGTATTTGGGGGCGAAGTCCCAGAGTGGATGGGATGTTAGGCTGTCACAAGACGTCTTAATCTGCACCATGACAAACACAACACAAGTGTTCGCAATCCAGTTTGTGGATTGCCTCCAAATGAATTCCTGAGTCACATGCCTCCTTGGCTAAACATTGTACGCGTGTTAGCTGAACGGTAACCAGACGTGTTGTTGTGTGCCTGTCATGGTCATGTAGGGTCGACCTTGCATCAAGGTCATCCTCTGTGTACGGCTGTCGGTTTCTCTGAAATGTAACCCCTCCCCTCTTATCTCTACCATCCCCCTGCCATCATTCATCCCCTCTCTCTTCTCGATCACTCTCCTCCTCTACCTCACATATTTCCTACTTTATCACGTTCTCAATGACTCCTATCTCTCCCTTGCCCCCATTCCCCTCTCTCTCCTCCCTCTCTCTCCTCCCTCCCTCTCTCTCCTCCTCCCTCTCTCTCCTCCCTCTCTCTCCTCCCTCCCTCTCTCTCCTCCCTCCCTCTCTCTCCTCCCTCCCTCTCTCTCCTCCCTCTCTCCTCCTCCTCCTCCTCCTCCTCTCTCAGGAACTATGGCCCTACGATCGCCGTGCAGAATGAGGCCAACCAGCAGGGCTGTCAGCAGGTGCTGTGGCTGTACGGCGAGCAGGAGGAGATCACTGAGGTCGGCACCATGAACCTCTTCATCTACTGGACCAATCAGGACGGAGGTACCGCCTGTCTGTCTGCCTGCCTGCCTGTCTGTCTGCCTGATTGCCTGTGTGTTTATCTGCAGTCAGTCTACTTGTGTGTCCCAGACCAGCTATGTGAGTCCCACATTCCTGGGCCTCTTGGCCGCGTGCCTCTGTCTGCTGCTCTGGGTCGGGTCAGTGTCTCCCCCTGCTGGCCGTCCTGAAACCTGCGCCAATGTCAACCTCAGAACAGTGTTAGGATGGCAGTGGCTGTGTTCTGGGAGCTTCAGTGTATGTATGTGTCAGTATTTATATATATGTGTGTGTGTGTGTGTCTGCAGAGAAAGAGTTGCTGACCCCTCCTCTCGACGGCATCATTCTCCCAGGAGTCACCAGACAGTCCCTGCTGGATCTGGCCCGACAGTGGGTGAGCGTTCCTCGGGCAGCGTCTGTAGGACGGTCCATGTCTAAAGCTGAGCGGGGGGGGGGGGGGGTCTCTGTGGGGAGTCCAGGCTCATGCGTGTCTTCCTGCGTCAGGATGAGTTCAAGGTGACGGAGCGGACCATGACCATGCGGGAGCTGCTGGGGGCGCTGGCGTCCGGCCAGGTGCTTGAGGTGTTCGGGGCGGGGACCGCGTGCGTGGTGTGTCCTGTCGGCAGCCTGCTGTACAAGGGGAAGGTGAGCGGGGGAGGCGGGGTCTGGGCTCCAGGGAATGCTGCTCTGATGTGTGTCTCTCTCTGTCCTGTCTCTCTGTTTTGTGTCTCTTTATGTCCTGTCTCTTTGTCCTGTCTCTCTGTCTTGTCTCTCTCTGTCGTGTCTCTCTGACGTGTCCCTCTCTGTCCTGTCTCTCTCTGTCTTGTCTCTCTGTCCTGTCTCTCTGTCCTGTCTCTCTCTGACGTGTCTCTCTCTGTCCTGTCTCTCTGTCCAGTCTCTCTCTGTCCTGTCTCTCTGTCCAGTCTCTCTCTGTCCTGTCTCTCTGTCCTGTCTCTCTGTCCTGTCTCTCTCTGTCCTGTCTCTCTCTGACGTGTCTCTCTCTGTCCTGTCTCTCTGTCCTGTCTCTCTGTCGTGTCTCTCTGACGTGTCCCTCTCTGTCCTGTCTCTCTGTCCTGTCTCTCTCTGTCTTGTCTCTCTCTGTCGTGTCTCTCTGACGTGTCTCTCTCTGTCCTGTCTCACCAGACCTACCACATCCCCACCATGCAGAACGGGCCTGACCTGGCCAAGAGATTCCACAAGGACCTGACTGACATACAGGTTAGCAGCTTCCCACCGTAGTGCTTCCTGTGGCTGCTTCTTAACAGCGTACTGACTACCAGGGGGAGGTGTGTGTTCAGATGTGGGCGGGGACAGGGGGACATCCTAATAACTGAGGATGATACGGCCGTTTTCTTTGTAAAAAAAAAAGTGGGTGGGATAGATTTGCCGTTTTCAAAACTGCCCCCCCCCCCCCCCATGTATAATGAAACCTACACCCCTGCTTACTGTCATTTTAACAGCATTTTGTTTGCTGCAAAGCAACAAAATGACCATTACAATCTTCTTTTCCTCTCTCCTCTCCGCTCCCGTCCAATACTGCGCTCAGTATGGACGAAACGCGAGTGACTGGGCACCTCTGGTTATCTGATTGGCCACTTGCACACACCAATCACACCAAACCAGCCCTCCGTCTTCCCTGTTCAAGACCAGCAGCTTCTCCTCCAACCATAACTGCAGTCCCACAAGCTGACCCCACGGTGGACACCTGCTGCTCTTGGACATGCCTCCGTTTGTTTCTGTCTTCTGTCCAGAAAGATACTTCTGCTCATCATCAATAAGTAACGCTGGATCTGCAATGTTACAAAATGACTGTTTCCCAAACCTAATGTAGTCTGTCATAGTACTTCTGATGAAGGTAATACTGTTTTCCTGGTTTATTTCATCGTCTGGTCACCTCAAATAAGAGATCTAGATCTAAGATCTTCGTTGATGCTGTTTGAAAGATCAAACACTACAGTACACTAGCCAGCCTCCATGGTCGTTCCTGCAGATAGGCACAAATATATATTTTATTATAAAAACACAAACAGCTGTTGAAACGAAAGCAGCTATTTGTTCCTTTTGTTGATCGTGTTCGTGATTTGGATCATTTGCTAAACTAACAAGCTTTTTACCGTGCTTCTCATATGACCTGTTAACCCTTGTCCCTGGCTGACTGCGTCCAAGCTGTTCCGTGTTTAACCGTCGACAGACGATTTGGATCTGTACCAAGTGACTGGAGCAGGGTCAGGGACGTAGCTGTAGATTGAGGATGGCAGATTCTACGTTGATAAAGTGATGCCTGAGGTGCTTTTAACTATTTCATAGATCAGGAGATTCCTGCTTCATTGTGTCGTTTGACTTCAGAAGGGGCGTTTGGTACTAAATTGAACACAGGAAACATGTGTTTGTCAGATCAGAAAGAGGCTGATGAGAAGATATTGTTCTGGAATTGAGATTGAGATTAAAGAGAAGTGAGTTTTAGGTGAGCTCATGCACGCACAAAGCTAGAGGGTTGTTACACTGTGGAGGGGAGTCTCTTCTGAAGAGAGGAAGAACCTCTGCATCCTGGATGCTGGCAGGAACTCTGCACTAGGACCTGGGTCATCGTCATGGGAACAGTACTTGTCTTTGTTTTCAATTTTTGTCTGGTTTTTAATTTATTGTTTTCCTGGCGTTGGATATGCATTTAATCTCTAGTCTTCCCATGTATTTGCTTGTTTCTATCGGATTCACAGTATATCCAGCTTTGTGTCGTTGTTCGGATGGTGATGAATTCCTCACTCTGAATGTACAGTATTATGGCACCACTCCATATGCCTGTCCTTCAAGTGCCTGACCTGTAGGGTGTCCAGTTGGCCTCCGCTCTGACTGCTCCAGGACTGGATCCTCTACAGAATCGTTTGTATTTTTAAGTTGTATTGTGGGAGTTAGTTCTTCTGTATTTTTGCTGTTACTGTATTTTTACAATAAATGTATTTGGTGTTTCAGTATTTGTGTCCCTGTCTGTCTGTACGGACGTATTTCAGGAACTTTCTGCTTTGGTTCTGATGATTTTTCATGTAAAAGACATGCGTTGGAATGATCTGAGTTGAATCAACGTTATTATACAATCTTCTTCATAGGTTGTTTAATAAGTATTTATAAATAACAAATTTAGATGAATAACAAATGCCCTAAGTATCCTTTAAGTTGGATCTGCCTCTGATGTAGGTAGTAGATAGAACATATCTTAGGTAATTATGATTTAACATTTTTAGCACAATGAATAAATTATCTTCAACCCCAACCTGTCATGTGTAACACCTCATCATTTGTAATAAACACCCATCAAATGACCCTATTTGGAATGTAATTCAACAAGACTCATAGTTCCCACATTGCACAGACCTGAATGCAATCCATTCATTGAAACAGGAATCCCAAGACAAACATTGAATCTCTGAGGGGGATATTACAACAGACTAGAAATCTCCAGTAAACCTGTAGGGGAGGTCTCCATGGAGGTCTAGAGAGGGCTACAGGAGCAGGTTCCAGACCAGAGCCTAGAGGGGGCCAGAGGAGTAGGTTCTCAGAGTCCCATCTCTAGTCCTTGATGGGACACTCCTCTTGGAAGAGCGCCAGGCTGTGCTGGCCCAGAGGGTTGTAGAGGAAGGCATCCACCTCTCCTCCCCCGTTGCTGCTCTTCTGGAAGTGGATCTCCAGCAGGTCCTGCAGGTTCTCCTGCTCCATGACGGCAGGGACACCGGCCAGCAGGACGGTGTGACTGCACTCTGACACCCTGGTCTGAGGGAGGAGGGAGGGAGAGCAGGGGGGAAGGGAAGCAGGGGAGGAGAGGAGGGAGGGAGGTTTGATTTGATTTCCTTCGTAATCTTAGGACAACCTTTTTATATATTTTTGGCATTTTTCATGCTTTATCGAATAGTTTTTAAGTGAAGTATGACAGGAAATGCAGGGAGAGAGGAAGATATGCAGCAAAGGGCCAAGGCTGCATTTGAACGCGCTGCGGTAAGGCCTCAATCCACGAGGTACACACACTCACCCGGTGAACTACCGGGGCGAAAGGACGCCTATTTTAAACCTGTGTTTCATCAAATAAACATACCTGGAAGTGTGTAATCTTCCCGTTCAGGAACGGAGTCACCTTCACTTTGTGTTTCTTCTCTTTCTTCCCAAAGTTCACATCATGTTGCTGCTGGTCCGTCAAACCTTTCGCCACTGTGGAGAGAGCAGCACACCGTGAGCCCCGGAGAGTCTGAGCCCCACAGTACCTGGCCTCATCTGGTCACGGGGGGGCTCGCCTACCGTGGCCGTTGACAAATGTGATGACCACGTTGCCAGAGTCATGCAGCATGTCTGTGGCCTCCACCTCCCCTCCCCCGTTCTTCCCCTTGCTGAAGTGGAGTTCCAGCTTGTCCAGCAGAACCTCCCCTCTCAGCTTGCTGGGTAGGCTGGACACCAGGACACGGTGGGGACAGATCTGGGTGTCCATCTGGCAGCGACAGGCACAAGGAAGACGAGACGACAAAATGTTCTTTAGTTTCAGCATGATTCAAATACTTGTGTTTTATACAGTCTGTCTCTAGCCAGGATCCTCTACACAAGTGGTCTTCATTTTTCAACCCTGGTCTTCAGGGGTCCCCCTGTCCTGCATGTTCTAGATGTTTCCCTGCTCCAACACACCTGGTTCAGATGAACGGGTAGTTACCAGGCTTCTGCTGAGCTTCATAACGACCCGTTCATTTAAACCAGGAGTGTTGGAGCAGGGAAACATCTCGACCATCCAGGACAGTGGGCCTTCAGGACCAGGGCTGAAGACCCTCTCCCCCCCAGCCCAGAGTGAGAGTGAGTGGGCCCCGGTACCTCCACAAGGCTGGGGACCAGCACCTGGACGGGCTTAGCCTCCAGGGTGATGGTGCATTCTCCCAGCTCCACCTTGTGCTCCTTCATTTCCAGGATCTTCCGGGCCACTGAGGAAAGGATGGAGGTCAAAGGTCAAACTCTGTTTCTCAAATGGAAAATCTTAATGAATCTGGGCATCAAGTTATAAAGAGATGTGCTTCATGGGACGATGAAATAGGGTGAGGGCCTATTCACATACAAAACAACATATCCCTTAATTCATACACCCAGAGAGTACCTGAACACAGGGATACTAAAGTATCATCTTACCTTTCTCATCTTCAAAGGTAATGAGTGCAGTGCCCCCTTCCATTGGGTACACAACATGGGGCTTCATCTCGAAGCTCTGTGTTTTTGCATCGTTTCCTGTCACTCCAGTGAATACAACCCTTTTCTCCGGCACAGCAGTGGACACCTAAAAGAACGTCTACCAGTGACCTTTCACAACACAGAGACACACCAACCGTGAGCCTACGGTGTTAATAGTTGGGTCTTACTGCGGTCTGCTGTCTGAGGTGGTAGTTATCCTTATCCAGCTGGCTCTGTTGTTCCAGCGCTGCGTCGATCTCCTCTTTCAATCTGACCTCATCCCTGCGCAGGCTGGCCAACCTCATCTGCAGGGAAAAACTCCGTTCTAATCAAGCAATCACATATTTTAACAGCAAACATCAGTGAAACCAAACTTAATTAGCATCAAGTTACCATCGACGGAAAGCGAAATGACTATATAGCCTACCGTTTCGTTTTCAACCGTTTTGGCATGACTGGCATCATCTTCTTCCAGCGCTTGTCTTAGAATGTTTGTACGCCGTTGGAACTGAAGTTCTAGGTCTTTTACTTTATATACTCCTGTGGCCAAGTCCTGTTGCTCTTGAAGCACGAGACGGTGTTGTTCCTGTCAACATAAAGCCAATAAACTACAGCGGAACAGAGGGGTAACCTTTAACACGAATCCTTTATATATAAAAATGTATTTGTAAAGCCCTTTTTCAATGCCACATATTCTGGGTAGCCTATGGGGGTCATGGGGTCAGAAATAGTCAAATATTAAGCTACCACATTTAGTGTCGCCTATAGATAGGCCTAGTTGAAAAGATTTAGGACACATTTCCAAACAGAAAAAATGCTAGGCCTACTATTCGACAAGCGTCTATAGCGTTATAACGTCCTCACACAATCAAAACTTTATTTTACCTTATATTTGACTATTTGTTCTTGAATTCCTTCCATTGTGTCTGTGTCACCATTAATTACAATTGAGAAATCCTGAAAGACAAGGCAACTCCATTAGCAAAGGCCGATTACTATTCATTCTGTCGTGAAATCTTAAACTGCAGTAATTATATTGCGCAAAAATACATTGATATTGTCAATTACCTCGTCTGAAGACATTTGAAGATTTACTAAAATACACAATGTTCGGCGTCGATGTTTTGTTTCGGTTCAGACAACTATGAAAGACAAATTTAAAACACGGTCTGTAGCCTATCCTTCGAAGTCAAAATGTTATTCTCACATGCTAGTATACAAGCAGACACTTGTTAGGCTATGCCTCTTAGTTATTGACAATCAATTACAAAAAGAAAAAATATATATGTAGTGCCAATGCTAACTTACCAATTGTGTTCGGATTGTGATTGCTTTCTTTCGGTTTCATTTCTAAACTTACTGGATGAGTCATGATGCTGCTTGCTGGACTCCACGCCTCATTTTGAGTTGATTCCCTGTCCATTTATCCTGTGTTATCTATCCTATATTTATCTTAATAATCAGTGCAAAACTAGAGTTTATCGCATTTCAATCCATTTTCAGTTTGGCACGTCAAAACAAAGACGGTCCCTTTTCAGCATCCTTCTCCATTTGTATTTTAATACATTTCATTGGTCATCCATCTTTGAATCAGTGAATCAGGTGGTTTATTTCAGAACGGCTGGCAGGCTTCAGGTGTATTTGATCACGTGGGATACAGGTGCTGACCTGCGGTCATTAGAAGCCCTGCGACTTGCTTGTAAGTGCTGTAACAATATCTGATATGAAAGTGCTCGAAGAATGATATCTGATATGAACGGTACTCTTACCAGACCAAGACACAAAAGACAACAAATCCATTTTTATACATTTATTTGTGAAACCAAAGTGAGCCTAGAATCGGAGCTTCTGGAAGAACCATTTGTTCTTGCCTGTCTTGTATCTGTCAAAAGAAGAAAAGAATCAGACAACGCCTTTCAGAAGAACAGAAAACAAAGATGGAGGCAGTTGAGCAGACATGTGGGCGGAGCCAGGGTTCCTCACCTCTCCTCAAACTTGATCTTGGCCTCCCTCCTGGCTTTACGCTTCAGGGCAGGGTCTCTGAAGACGTCCTTGTTGACGACGGTTTTGTCCAGGGGAATGTCAACTGAGTACCTGTTTAGACAGCAGGGGGCGGAGTCAGAAGGGGGCGGAGTCAGAAGGGTGTCTACCTGTCCTACACACGAGCACCATGGAAACAGTACGACAGCCAAGGCAGTCTGTTCCATTTCAAAACCAGCCACACAACCAGAAAAAAAGGATTCATTCAGCTCTGATTTTAAATGAATCTGACTGGAATTCAACTCAATGATCTAACATGAACATTTATTCATAGATCGCAATGACATACTGGATGTCCAACCCATCCATGGTACAGTGCTCTGCCCAGTATAGAGCATCCCCTGCCAGAGCAATCAAAGGGGGGGTCCACCCAGGCCTGCTCTGTCCCACACTGTTTCAAATCACACAGCTTGATGCCACTAATCCCTATGGATGCTTCTGTGCAGTGATTCTCAACCCTGGTCCTCAGGTACCCCCTGTCCTGCATGTTTGAGATGTTTCCCTGCTCCAACACACCTGATTCAAATGAATGGGTCGTTATCTATCTATGCAGAAGCCTGCTAACGAGGACAGGGGGTACTTTAGTGAACAAGCCGCACGGAAACATCCAGAGATCTGCAGGGCTGGATACATTCAAGCTGTGTGCATGTAAACAACTCCTTCTGGGTGAGGAGTGTCCGAACACTGAAAGGACAGGATGTCATCTGGTGAGTCTCCTCTCAGCCAGCGCCTCTTGTGGTTACCCCCCATCAGTACACACCTGGTGGGCATCAAGTGGTTGTAGTTGTACACCTTGACGAAGGCCTTGATCTTGGAGCGTTTGGCAACCTTCTTCTTGCTCATGGTCGTGGTCACCTTGCGGGGGTAGCGGTCGATCCCGGAGACCAGAGCGTGGCTGTAGGGGCGGTCTGAGGTGCCATCGTCAATGTTCTGAAGGAGAAGGAGCAAGAATGGTGCACAGGACTTTCAGGAGGGGAAGCAGTTACTGTTCAACTGATTCAGATGAGGTTCTAATGATTCACTCTACTAGACTCAGCAGAAGCCTGGTAACGAACAATTCATTTGAATCAGGTGTGATGAGGTGAACATGCAGGGCAGAGGGTCACTGAAGACCAGGGTTGAGAAAACCCTGATTAGGATGTTATGCTGTCTACATAAACGTCTTTGAATGGCATGAATCAGCCAATGCATACAACTGTTACGCATGTACCATCTGACATGTAACAAACTGCATGCAAGTAGAAAGAACGACCAGCAACTGAGGTGATGTTACCTTGACAATGACAGCTTTGCGTCCAGCGTAACGTCCAGCGAGGACCATTACCACCTTGCCAGGTTTCATGAACTTGCCCATGTCTGGAAAAGTCAACAAGCGACATCAGTCATCATGTAGTACGATTAGGTGCATCATTGCTACATTTAACAAGTTGGTAAGGTAAATGACGTTAGTCAGTATTTCTTTTGAGATCGCCTCATTCAGTACAGTGCTCAAATCACTTAGTGATCCATTTCTGGCAATTCAGTTACTAGCTATATTAGCGAGTTGAAGCGAGCCATTAGCAGCTTCATTGCCTAGGCAAAACTGATGCAAACTGAGAAACTATCTAGTAAACATAACCAATGCGTTCTAACTGGTCGTTTGAGCCATTACTGGTTTTTAACCATCTTGAATCGTAAAATGTTTTAATCTCAGAGCCCACATCATGGAAGCTGCCATGTTGGTAAGACAGCTAGCGGTAGGAAATACCAACCCAACCTAAATGTGTTGTTTTTCAACACGGATGCTTAAACATCGAGCATATACAGCATGTTCAGTTCCTTACTTTTAGTGCAATATAACAGCGTAAAAAGAATGTGTGAAAATTGCTGTAATTTGCCGATGGATGACGATTATTTCAATTGTAATTTTACTTACTAGTGCTGTTCTGTGGCCACCGCTAACAGGAAAGGAAGTTGGGAGGATTTTCGTGACCTTTCACATCAGACTAACCATACGTCATTTCCGGATGTAGGTAAGCGCATTGAAACGTTTACCATGCCACTGCATCGTTGACAATGTTTATACTATCAATGCGAGTGATAATAGTTTGTAATGATACATACGCTATGTATTAATTAATCATAAATGTATATGTACATGTATTTATATCAAAGAGACGAGGCTTGTTGGCTTGAGGTTTTGTATTTGCTTAGACAACAAATAAACAATAATTCGTCAGAATGCGATTAGACTTAGGACATTTAAATTATGAGTAAATAATAATGGACAAATATATATAAATATACTAATGTGGTGTGACTTACTGCACTACATGTAGACTACTAGAGCACTTGAAATGTGTTCTAGGGTGAACACAGAACACAGCTGTTATGGACGCTATTTAGTCACATGGACATCTCAGACACAAATGCCTCTCTTATAACAGTGGTTCTCAACCCTGGTCCTCAGCTAACCTCTGTCCTGCATGTTTTAGATGTTTCCCTGCTCCAACACACCTGATTCAAATAAATGGCTCGTTATCTAGCTCTGTAGAAGCCTGGTAACAAACATGCATTAGAATCAGGTGTGTTGGAGCAGGGAAACATGCATTAGAATCAGGTGTGTTGGAGCAGGGAAACATGCATTAGAATCAGGTGTGTTGGAGCAGGGAAACATGCATTAGAATCAGGTGTGTTGGAGCAGGGAAACATGCATTAGAATCAGGTGTGTTGGAGCAGGGAAACATCTATGCAGGCCAAGGTGGTACAAGGACCAGGGTTGAGAGAGGCTGCCATGGAAGAAGATCTGTCCTACCACCCTTAACATACTAACACGCCAGGGGAACGTAGGGGGCAGGTTACATCACATTTATACAACAAACAGAAGGTTAATATACATTTAGAGAATAACAAATCATAACACACTGGAAAGGTACGAGAACATGTCAGGAGGAAAGCACACAACACATCTGTTTCATAACATTCATGCTTTGAACATTCAGATACACATGTGATTCACATGTGATAAGATAACATTTCACTTCAAATGTTTTTACTGATCTCTGCAAACTCAAGAAAAGAAACAGAAATTGACCACATCCCATATCATTATAAATCAGAGAGATGTATATAATTAAATACATTGCAGTTTAGGAATCAACACGTATTCATGTAATAATCAACATGTATTCATGTAATAATCAACATGTATTCATGTAATAATCTTAATTGAAATAAGTGACATTGGTGAAATCAGCAGCACTTACTACAGGGTGTACACGTCATCCACATGAACACATGAGGCTTCGTTCAACCAATCAGATCATTTCTCACAACGGTATAAGGAGTGAAAGGTTTAATGCGACAGTTTAATTCGCCTGTTTCACAATACAATCTTTCCAAGTTATACAATCATGAGCCGGTAAGAGGGGGTACTCTTATGTCAGTTGTAATTGACCCGATTGCGGTGAATTGTGGTCGATCAGTCCTCCATGGATTCACTGTAATAAGACACGCATTACATACACCAGTGGTTCCCAACCCTGGTCCTCAGGGACCCCCTGTCCTGCATGTTTTAGATGTTTCCCTGCTCCAACACACCTGATTCAAATTAATGGGTTGTTATCCAGCTCATCAGAAGCCTGCTTATGACCATTCATTTGAATCAGGTGTGTTGGAGCAGGGAAACATCTAAAACATGCAGGACAGGTTTGGGAACCACAGACTTACAGTCACCAATGCAAGGTAACACAGAGCTTTGGTATATGGTGTCACTGTCCTGTGTTATGTGGAATAACGTTACTTTGGGTCTCATTAGCAATCAACCATTACATGGATGATCGTTTCAGTATCCTATTACAGTAAAAGGCCCCAACCACATTCCTGCGTGGGGCCAACTCATCTCCATAGGGATAAGACATACAAAAGCGTCAAGTTTCTACTAGTGAGGCGTTCAGTATGGTCTTCTACTCAGACATCAAGGGATTAGCATCAGTCGCTAGCGTCATGCACGAGAGCGAGAGCTACTGTCGCGGACCGTTCCTAAGGCTGTGTAGCCGAACGGCGTGTAGAAGAGTGACGCGGACGACTTTGTCACGATGAGCACGAGTGGCAAAGTTGCGTTTGTTAACTGAAACGTTAACGTCAAGTGTTTGAAGCTACACGTCAAGAGGTTGGTAGAAAAACAACTCGCAGCTTGAAATCACAGAGCTTGATAAGGATCTAGTGGCATCCTGGTCGTAGCTGTGTAGTGTTAAAGACCTTTTGATGCTCAGTAGTAATCTATGTAATGCATCACCTAAACTTTCAGGAGGGCTTTATATTTAATAAACCTTCAGATCACGGATAATGGTTGTGATAATAGTTCATATAAGACCAAACCAAGTTACAGAATATCAAATAGACCATGCAACCAAACATCACACACTTGTTTTGGGTTGAACAGCGATTTAAAATCGACCACTTTGGAGAGGGTAGACGCTTTGCCAGCTAGGAGACAAACCAAACCACGCTTCCTGCTTCACAAACCTTTTTCGCCACGTTTGAAGTCTGAGACCCATTCTTAACAAACTGAACGAATCAGTCAATAACACTGATAAGTACCAGAGGAAAACTACAACCAGCGGTGAGGTCACGGCCCCACCTCGAAGCCAGGTCTAGCGCCCCCCTCAGGTCACAACTCAGAAGGCGTCCTTGATGTTCTTGAGCTGTCGCACCGCCAGGTCCACGGGCAGGTTGAAGCGGAGGTGACTGACGCGCCCCAGGATCCTCAGCGCTCCCTCGAACCCCGTCTGGGCCATGTAGCTCCAGGCCTGGTAGTGGGGGTGCACCAGGGGGCCCGACTTACACAGCAGGTTGAGCCAGGACACCAGCCTCTGCTCGTTCAGCGCCATGCACACCAGCGCCTTGAACTCCGAGTCCGCTCCTCGCTTGTAGCGGTCGTGCTCCTGCAGGACCGAGTGGATCGCCCAGAGCAGGGACTGTTTGGGGGTGACGGTGACGGGGCCCCCGCCCATGGGAAGGCTAAAGGACTGGGAGAGCTGGCGGGCGGGCGACTCCACGAAGGCCTTGCCGTTCTTGGAGTGGTAGTACTTGACGAACAGCTCCCAGGGGTGCATGGTCTGCGGGGCGGAGCTGCGAGGCAGCAGGCAGGAGATGGGGGCCAGCACCAGGCTCATGCCCTGGGAGGGGGCGTAGAGGCCGTGGGCCAGCAGGTCCCTCAAGGCCAAGGCCAGCTCCTTCCTCACGGCGGCCGTCAGCTCGTCCCGGGGCCCCAGGGCCGCGCTGCTGCTGGAGTAGCTCACCACGTGATCCACCGACGGCTGCCTGCAGGAGGCCATGACTCGAACCCTCTCCACGGCCCCCTCCAGGCGCTGCAGGAGGGGCCCGTAGCCCTGGCCCCCGTCGCTGTGGGACCACATCGGGGGGACGCGGCCGGCGGCACAGCCGAACTGGCTGACGGCGAAGATCTGCAGCACGGCCAGGGCGCGCTGGATCAGCTGCAGCCCCGTGTCGCGCACCTTCTGCGCATGCTCAGCATCCACTACCGAGAGACACGGCCAAACACATTCACATCAATCCGCTCATTATTCATAGAGCACTTTTCAAAAAACGACTGTCGTCGACCAATGTGCTGTACGTAAACATGGGATGTCATCAGGCAGCGTCACATGTTGAAGGTCCTATCAAAGGTTTTTCTGCTTGGTTTTTAAACTGAGTCGTGTGGGGGCGGTTCAGCATCGGAACTCACGCATCTACTGGGATGCTGTACCAGGGGCGGAGGATTCATTATACGCTACTGTGCAGTCTACCATTATATGCTACTCTGCAGTCTACCGCACAATTACAAAATAAACAATCCTACACTCCTGTGTTGTACAGTTATGGCTATGGTCGTAATGTTGCTAGCCGGCTGGGAGAGAAGGGAAGACACCACAGGGTGAATACTGACTTTTCTTGCGTCCTCCAGAGGCTCTGGTGTTGGACCCAGCGATCCCCTGCTGCTGGCTGGGAGACCCGTCAGAGAGGAGGGGGTTCCCAACTTCGTCTACAGGAGGAGGGCAGGAGGAAGGCAGGAGAGGAAAGGAGGAGGGCAGGAGGAGGGCAGGAGAGGAAAGGAGGGGTTATTTCGGTGCAGTAGTTATACTCTAATCGAAATGTATTTGTACAGCCCTTTGGACAAGCAGTGTGACCGAGGGCTTCACACGCCCACAGAACTGCACCTCTGCCAACCTCAACCCTCAAGAAGAGGAGGAGGAACTCCCAGGAAAACTCATTGAGGCCAATGGATGTTAGAAACCATGTGAGGAGCAGTTCATTGAGGGCTGCCCTCCTCCAGAGACGGCTGGTGACAGAGAGGTGCTGAACACAGTCATACTCCAATAGAATACTGACACACTGCCTTTTCCTACAGAGGCGATAGGTAAAGTCTGTGTGCGTATTAAAAGTAGACATCTATGTACACTGATACTGGTTTATATCAGCATCCTGTCCTGATAGCGAAGGTCAGCCTTAGTTCAGACGTCCACAGTCAGCAGGTGGTTAGGAGGGTGAGGTAGACCCAGGTAACCAGGGTTAGGGTTAGGAGGGTGAGGTAAATATACCCTGGATGAAGTTGATGAACATCTCCAGGTCTCTGATCTGGGTTTTCAGCTGGTCCACCAGCTGCTCTTTGACCCGGGCTGGGTTGACGATCTGAGCGATGGCTGCGTCGACTCTCTGCCTCAGCTCCTCTGGGGTCAGGTTCCCGATGTCCTCGTTCAGGTTCACGTCCAGCTTCTTAATCAGCTCGTCGATGATCACCTGGCGGTCAAACTGTAGTTAGCGCCGCCGCTAACAACGCTCAGGACCTAACAAGGGATTTATAACTCGGCTAATGATTTGAAAACGTTTTCTTAGCGGCCGATTTGGATTAGCGTGATGTCGCTGTGGAGAGAGGGAGGAGGCCCTACCTTCTGTCTCTCCATCACTACAGCCTGAGGCAGGGAGTCGTAGCTGCCCTCCTGGTAGGCAAAGCGCTCCAGGTCGTCCAGCTGCGTTTTCAGCTGGATGATGAGGTCCTTCTGCTTCTCTCTCTGGACCTCCAGACGCTCTCTCTTCTCCCTCTCGCTCTGCAGGAGAGGGGGGGAGGAGACGCTCAGACAGGGGCTCAGGTGAAGGGAAGGGGGGGAGGGAAGAGGAGAGAATGTAGCACAACAGCAGGCAGTCTCTGGCTGTTTCTAGAATGCAAGACATGCACTGCGGTGTGGAAGTGTCCTTGAGCAAGACTCTGGACCCCAAGTGGCTCCTGATGTGCAGGCCAGCACCTTGCATGGCAGCTCCGCCCCGTCAGAGTGTGTGTGTGTGTGTGTATGGTGAGTGTGTGTTTGTGTGTGTGTGTGAATGAATGGGTGAATGAGAGGCCAAAAACGTGCTTTGAGTGCCGCCAAGGTAGAATTCCGCTGCATAAATGCAGTCCATTAAGCATTTACCATGCACATGTCACTACACAAGACAACTCTACAGAAGTGGCTTGGAAGGTCAGGGGCAAGTGGACTGATCCTGGGGACACAGCTGCAGTTATACTCACCAAGTCCTCCTGCTAGGAAAGCATGTCAAAGGAAGAGAAAAAGAACTGGGTTGAGATACATCCCTAACCGGGTATGACCCCTTGGGTTCAATTGAAAGCGCCAGAGAATAAACATTAGATGTTCGGTTTAATTTAGCTGTGCACACACGGGCTAGATTGCACAGCTACCGTTGTGCCGGAGGGGTGTGCGTTGACGGTGCGTGAGTCACTGTTTGCACCACCATTTTCTGTTTTCCTCCAGTGAACAGATCAGGTTTGATCTGCTCCCGATAATATTGAAACAAAGGAAAACAACCCACCCATGTAATTCTGTAAAGTTTGCATCTGCATGCATGCATACATAGCCTACAGCTGTCAGACAATGATGACAACAAAGTATCCAGGATATGTTTTTCAGAAATGCTAGTCGGCAGGTGTACACCCACACAATCGAAGTACCCATGGCAGACAATCGGGACAACTCACCGAGTTTTCCAAATGTTTTGTATCCTGTGCTCGGCATCCTACGACGTGAGGGCAGCCTTTGAAAGCGAACTCTTCCAGTTCCACTAACATCCTCTCCTTCTCGTCAGTCTGAGCATGAACAATCTGCTTCAGCCTGAACTGCACCTGAGCAAAGTGAGATGTTAGCGCTAGCAGCGAAGAATTCAGCTGTGCCTGTTCCTCCTCCAGCTTCCTTAGTTTGGACGCCATCTCCGGCTCACTGGCCGAGACGGATCCTTTCCTTCTCGGTTCGGTCGTGTGTCCAATTCGACTCTCATCCTCCGGGTTGGCAACAGCCCCAACGGGCGCCCATCTCTCCCCAGCACTGGCGAAGGCAGCCTCGCTGTCCGAAGTTGACAGTTCCTCTGTCGACATCTTTGACAAATTTTATTTACGGAGATGTACTACGAAATGTAATCGCTTGTAAATTAATAAATAGTCCCACTGTTTTGTTTAGTATTGTTTATGAACCGCTTAAATAATAGGATAAAAAATAAGGATTAGCTACGAACAGACAGGTGCATCGCCATCTTTACAGCAATGATTCATTTCCTACGTCAAAATGGGAGGGGCCCCAACAAGCCAAACAGTGCAACGTCAACACGGTGAACACAATAGCACTCGGTATGGAAGCAAATCGTGACCAAAATTCAAATGAAAATGCATTTCCAGAAATGCATTTTCATTTTAAGAATGTGGCTGCATTATTTGACTCATAAATCAAATTAGTATTCAATCATCCTATTTGCATTTTCATTTTCTTCTTTAAGACTGCTCATTCTTTCCCTTAATTAAAATGAAAACGAAAAAGACATTTGAAATTTAATTTTCAAAATATGCCCCAGCAAATAGATACCAAAATTCAATTTGAAATGTAAAATTTGAAAATGAAAATGCATTTCCAGAAATGCATTTTCATTTTAAGAACGTGGCTGCAAAATCGTGACCACAATTCAAATTCAAATGCATTTCCAGAATTGCATTTTCATTTTCAAGAACGTGGCTGCAAAATCGTGACCACAATTCAAATTCAAATGCATTTCCAGAAATGCATTTTCATTTTAAGAACGTGGCTGCAAAATCGTGACCACAATTCAAATTCAAATGTATTTCCAGAAATGCATTTTCATTTTAAGAATGTGGCTGCATTATTTGACTCATAAATCAAATTAGTACTGATTAGTACTGAGCGGACATTGCATTTTCATTTTCATGTTCTGCCCGCAAAGAACTGCCCATAATTCGAAAACGAAAATGCATTCTGAGCGGCGCAGTAGAGTGACGTCAGTAGCCGCTCTTCTTCAGCTCCCTGCTGACCGAGCTACCCATCTTGTTCGGTAGGGGGCGGTGTGCACATACACATTGCATTACATGACAAATGTGCCTGGAAATTGATTGAATTGCCGGGTCTTTAGAGGACGCATCATAGATCATGGCGCTCCCTCAAATTGTGCAGACACTGATAGAATTAGCTGAGCTGGTAGAAACTAATAATATATCTGAGTCTGATGCCCGTGACCGAGTAGAACAAGTCACAGAGAGCTTGGCTGCATACTCTGCCGTCACAGACGTACACATTAATGAGGTTGCCATAGTAAACCTCTCTTCAGTCCTGGAACGGCTGGATGCTGTGGAGCCTCAAATGGGACGGGGACGACCAACCATCCACATCCCGTTCGAGTCCATCGAAAACTATTTATTAAATGGTTTAAAAATAAAGGACATAGCGGAGCTGTTGTCGGCCACCAGACCATCCGTCGGAGGATGCAAAGCAACGGATTTATGGAGCTAGAAAGCTGACAAAAGTATCTGAATTTGAATATGAAAGATCTGAAATATTTGTGTGTCGAATTTCATAAAACTGAAATATATTGCTGTTGAATATATAATATCTGAATTATTTGTATGCCAAATTTAATACAACTGAATTATTTTGATCCAAAAATAAAACATTCTAAAATTCAGATTGCAGGAATTCAGATTCTTGAAATTCAGATTGCGGAAATTCAAATTCAGATTGCGGAAATTCAGATTTTGTCTGAACCAGGCCAAAGGTGAAACAGCTTGCTTTCACAGGAAAAAGTAGACCATTTAATAAATAGTTTTCGATGGACTCGAACGGGATGTGGATGGTTGGTCGTCCCCGTCCCATTTGAGGCTCCACAGCATCCAGCCGTTCCAGGACTGAAGAGAGGTTTACTATGGCAACCTCATTAATGTGTACGTCTGTGACGGCAGAGTATGCAGCCAAGCTCTCTGTGACTTGTTCTACTCGGTCACGGGCATCAGACTCAGATATATTATTAGTTTCTACCAGCTCAGCTAATTCTATCAGTGTCTGCACAATTTGAGGGAGCGCCATGATCTATGATGCGTCCTCTAAAGACCCGGCAATTCAATCAATTTCCAGGCACATTTGTCATGTAATGCAATGCGTATGTGCACACCGCCCCCTACCGAACAAGATGGGTAGCTCGGTCAGCAGGGAGCTGAAGAAGAGCGGCTACTGACGTCACTCTACTGCGCCGCTCAGAATGCATTTTCGTTTTCGAATTATGGGCAGTTCTTTGCGGGCAGAACATGAAAATGAAAATGCAATGTCCGCTCAGTACTAATCAGTACTAATTTGATTTATGAGTCAAATAATGCAGCCACATTCTTAAAATGAAAATGCATTTCTGGAAATACATTTGAATTTGAATTGTGGTCACGATTTTGCAGCCACGTTCTTAAAATGAAAATGCATTTCTGGAAATGCATTTGAATTTGAATTGTGGTCACGATTTTGCAGCCACGTTCTTGAAAATGAAAATGCAATTCTGGAAATGCATTTGAATTTGAATTGTGGTCACGATTTTGCAGCCACGTTCTTAAAATGAAAATGCATTTCTGGAAATGCATTTTCATTTTCAAATTTTACATTTCAAATTGAATTTTGGTATCTATTTGCTGGGGCATATTTTGAAAATTAAATTTCAAATGTCTTTTTCGTTTTCATTTTAATTAAGGGAAAGAATGAGCAGTCTTAAAGAAGAAAATGAAAATGCAAATAGGATGATTGAATACTAATTTGATTTATGAGTCAAATAATGCAGCCACATTCTTAAAATGAAAATGCATTTCTGGAAATGCATTTTCATTTGAATTTTGGTCACGATTTGCTTCCATAACTCGGAGCGGGGATGGATCGTTCTTTAAAACACCCCCACCCTTGTTCGTATCGTTAAAAGCGCAGACGCTCAGGTCATCAGGCTCACACCATTTTATGTTGGGCCTATGTTTTCTATAATTTGTCTTGTCTATTGTCTATTCTAATAAATCAGAAATGCCGTAAAAGTAGGCTATCCTTAAAAGACACACAGCTGTCCGAGGACTTGGTGAGCTGTCCACCTGACTTCATGTAAGACACAGACCTCATTATCCGGAAGTCCCAAACACAAACGGAGACCCCAAATGTTTCCCCCGAAAGTCACGATGAATACGTGTCACACGCAGCACATGTTGAATAATTGTGGACAGATGTTTTTACACTTATAGAAGAATTTCTCTTTATTCGTGTCAAATTAACAGTGATAACCAGTTTTACAGTCATGTACAGTTTCAGTACTTCGTAGTACATCTTAATCGATATAACCCCATAGTTTTTGCCCGAACATACATTGAATTTGTTTTATCAATTAAACAATGTAAATCAGAAGGCAAATCACATGTGAAACAATACAAATTAACAATAAAAATTAACAATTTCTACAACATAGTTGGAATACATGTAAAAAATGCATTTGCACAATCCCAACTAAAAGAGTGTGTAACAGGCAGGCCTAAGCAGGGACCACAGACAACAGTACGCAAGCACACAGAGGAAACCAGAATCTTCCAGGACCAGTGCAAGAAAAAACCCCTTTAAACCGACATCCCTTCTTCTACCCTGAGGAAATGTACAACTTGATTGTAACAGCAACTCTTGATTAGTGCAAAAACATAAGAAAGGGGGTCAGAGTTGTGGCGTGACAGGCAGAGCCGGTCTTCACAGTGCTCTCTTCCTATTGGTGAAGACCATCCGCCAGTCATCCCAGCTCAGCCCTAGGGACTGGGTGCAGCTGCCCTCCTCTCCACAGGTGTAGCCAGAGGCACAACAGTGCTCCATGTCTGCACAGCACACAGCCTGCAGGGACAGAAGAAGGGACAGAAGGAATTGTGAGTCAGACAAGTGTACATGATAAATTTTTTTGACCACTTTAAGTTTGTAAGTTGAAGGGATGCACTCGTCTCTGATATGGTGCTTTTTCCGTATTGAAACGAGCATTTAAGACTCTAGAGAGTGACTGTATATCGTGTTCAAAGTTAGATGAAGTTGCACTGAGGGTCAGGTTCAAAGTCAGGGTGGTGCACGTGGAAGGGAGGGTGTGGAGGTGGAAGGGAGGGTGTGGAGGTGGAAGGGAGGGTGTGGAGGTGGAAGGCAGGGTGTGGAGGTGGAAGGCAGGGTGTGGAGGTGGAAGGTAGGTGTGGAGGTGGAAGGGAGGGTGTGGAGGTGGAAGGCAGGTGTGGAGGTGGAAGGCAGGGTGTGGAGGTGGAAGGTAGGGTGTGGAGGTGGAAGGGAGGGTGTGGAGGTGGAAGGTAGGGTGTGGAGGTGGAAGGGAGGGTGTGGAGGTGGAAGGCAGGGTGTGGAGGTGGAAGGGAGGTGTGGAGGTGGAAGGGAGGGTGTGGAGGTGGAAGGCAGGTGTGGAGGTGGAAGGGAGGGTGTGGAGGTGGAAGGGAGGTGTGGAGGTGGAAGGGAGGGTGTGGAGGTGGAAGGCAGGTGTGGAGGTGGAAGGCAGGGTGTGGAGGTGGAAGGGAGGGTGTGGAGGTGGAAGGCAGGTGTGGAGGTGGAAGGCAGGGTGTGGAGGTGGAAGGGAGGGTGTGGAGGTGGAAGGCAGGTGTGGAGGTGGAAGGCAGGTGTGGAGGTGGAAGGCAGGGTGTGGAGGTGGAAGGCAGGGTGTGGAGGTGGAAGGGAGGGTGTGGAGGTGGAAGGCAGGTGTGGAGGTGGAAGGCAGGTGTGGAGGTGGAAGGCAGGTGTGGAGGTGGAAGGGAGGGTGTGGAGGTGGAAGGGAGGGTGTGGAGGTGGAAGGCAGGTGTGGAGGTGGAAGGCAGGTGTGGAGGTGGAAGGCAGGGTGTGGAGGTGGAAGGCAGGTGTGGAGGTGGAAGGCAGGTGTGGAGGTGGAAGGGAGGGTGTGGAGGTGGAAGGGAGGGTGTGGAGGTGGAAGGCAGGTGTGGAGGTGGAAGGCAGGGTGTGGAGGTGGAAGGGAGGGTGTGGAGGTGGAAGGCAGGTGTGGAGGTGGAAGGTAGGGTGTGGAGGTGGAAGGGAGGGTGTGGAGGTGGAAGGCAGGTGTGGAGGTGGAAGGCAGGGTGTGGAGGTGGAAGGGAGGGTGTGGAGGTGGAAGGCAGGTGTGGAGGTGGAAGGCAGGTGTGGAGGTGGAAGGCAGGGTGTGGAGGTGGAAGGCAGGGTGTGGAGGTGGAAGGCAGGTGTGGAGGTGGAAGGCAGGTGTGGAGGTGGAAGGCAGGGTGTGGAGGTGGAAGGCAGGGTGTGGAGGTGGAAGGGAGGGTGTGGAGGTGGAAGGCAGGTGTGGAGGTGGAAGGCAGGTGTGGAGGTGGAAGGGAGGGTGTGGAGGTGGAAGAAAGGGTGTGGAGGTGGAAGGCGGGGTGTGGAGGTGGAAGGGGGGGTGTGGAGGTGGAAGGGAGGGTGTGGAGGTGGAAGGCAGGGTGTGGAGGTGGAAGGGAGGGTGTGGAGGTGGAAGGCAGGTGTGGAGGTGGAAGGTAGGGTGTGGAGGTGGAAGGGAGGGTGTGGAGGTGGAAGGCAGGTGTGGAGGTGGAAGGCAGGGTGTGGAGGTGGAAGGGAGGGTGTGGAGGTGGAAGGCAGGTGTGGAGGTGGAAGGCAGGTGTGGAGGTGGAAGGCAGGGTGTGGAGGTGGAAGGCAGGGTGTGGAGGTGGAAGGCAGGTGTGGAGGTGGAAGGCAGGTGTGGAGGTGGAAGGCAGGGTGTGGAGGTGGAAGGCAGGGTGTGGAGGTGGAAGGGAGGGTGTGGAGGTGGAAGGCAGGTGTGGAGGTGGAAGGCAGGTGTGGAGGTGGAAGGGAGGGTGTGGAGGTGGAAGAAAGGGTGTGGAGGTGGAAGGCGGGGTGTGGAGGTGGAAGGGGGGGTGTGGAGGTGGAAGGGAGGGTGTGGAGGTGGAAGGCAGGTGTGGAGGTGGAAGGGAGGGTGTGGAGGTGGAAGGGAGGGTGTGGAGGTGGAAGGCAGGGTGTGGAGGTGGAAGGCAGGGTGTGGAGGTGGAAGGGAGGGTGTGGAGGTGGAAGGCAGGTGTGGAGGTGGAAGGGAGGGGTGGAGGTGGAAGGGAGGGGTGGAGGTGGAAGGGAGGGTGTGGAGGTGGAAGGCAGGTGTGGAGGTGGAAGGCAGGGTGTGGAGGTGGAAGGCAGGTGTGGAGGTGGAAGGCAGGTGTGGAGGTGGAAGGGAGGGTGTGGAGGTGGAAGGCAGGGTGTGGAGGTGGAAGGGAGGGTGTGGAGGTGGAAGGCAGGTGTGGAGGTGGAAGGTAGGGTGTGGAGGTGGAAGGGAGGGTGTGGAGGTGGAAGGCAGGTGTGGAGGTGGAAGGCAGGTGTGGAGGTGGAAGGGAGGGTGTGGAGGTGGAAGAAAGGGTGTGGAGGTGGAAGGCGGGGTGTGGAGGTGGAAGGGAGGGTGTGGAGGTGGAAGGCAGGTGTGGAGGTGGAAGGTAGGGTGTGGAGGTGGAAGGGAGGGTGTGGAGGTGGAAGGCAGGTGTGGAGGTGGAAGGCAGGGTGTGGAGGTGGAAGGGAGGGTGTGGAGGTGGAAGGCAGGTGTGGAGGTGGAAGGCAGGTGTGGAGGTGGAAGGCAGGGTGTGGAGGTGGAAGGCAGGGTGTGGAGGTGGAAGGCAGGTGTGGAGGTGGAAGGCAGGTGTGGAGGTGGAAGGCAGGGTGTGGAGGTGGAAGGCAGGGTGTGGAGGTGGAAGGGAGGGTGTGGAGGTGGAAGGCAGGTGTGGAGGTGGAAGGCAGGTGTGGAGGTGGAAGGGAGGGTGTGGAGGTGGAAGAAAGGGTGTGGAGGTGGAAGGCGGGGTGTGGAGGTGGAAGGGGGGGTGTGGAGGTGGAAGGGAGGGTGTGGAGGTGGAAGGCAGGGTGTGGAGGTGGAAGGGAGGGTGTGGAGGTGGAAGGCAGGTGTGGAGGTGGAAGGTAGGGTGTGGAGGTGGAAGGGAGGGTGTGGAGGTGGAAGGCAGGTGTGGAGGTGGAAGGCAGGGTGTGGAGGTGGAAGGGAGGGTGTGGAGGTGGAAGGCAGGTGTGGAGGTGGAAGGCAGGTGTGGAGGTGGAAGGCAGGGTGTGGAGGTGGAAGGCAGGGTGTGGAGGTGGAAGGCAGGTGTGGAGGTGGAAGGCAGGTGTGGAGGTGGAAGGCAGGGTGTGGAGGTGGAAGGCAGGGTGTGGAGGTGGAAGGGAGGGTGTGGAGGTGGAAGGCAGGTGTGGAGGTGGAAGGCAGGTGTGGAGGTGGAAGGGAGGGTGTGGAGGTGGAAGAAAGGGTGTGGAGGTGGAAGGCGGGGTGTGGAGGTGGAAGGGGGGGTGTGGAGGTGGAAGGGAGGGTGTGGAGGTGGAAGGCAGGTGTGGAGGTGGAAGGGAGGGTGTGGAGGTGGAAGGGAGGGTGTGGAGGTGGAAGGCAGGGTGTGGAGGTGGAAGGCAGGGTGTGGAGGTGGAAGGGAGGGTGTGGAGGTGGAAGGCAGGTGTGGAGGTGGAAGGGAGGGGTGGAGGTGGAAGGGAGGGGTGGAGGTGGAAGGGAGGGTGTGGAGGTGGAAGGCAGGTGTGGAGGTGGAAGGCAGGGTGTGGAGGTGGAAGGCAGGTGTGGAGGTGGAAGGCAGGTGTGGAGGTGGAAGGGAGGGTGTGGAGGTGGAAGGCAGGGTGTGGAGGTGGAAGGGAGGGTGTGGAGGTGGAAGGCAGGTGTGGAGGTGGAAGGTAGGGTGTGGAGGTGGAAGGGAGGGTGTGGAGGTGGAAGGCAGGTGTGGAGGTGGAAGGCAGGTGTGGAGGTGGAAGGCAGGGTGTGGAGGTGGAAGGGAGGGTGTGGAGGTGGAAGGCAGGTGTGGAGGTGGAAGGCAGGTGTGGAGGTGGAAGGCAGGTGTGGAGGTGGAAGGCAGGGTGTGGAGGTGGAAGGCAGGGTGTGGAGGTGGAAGGCAGGTGTGGAGGTGGAAGGCAGGGTGTGGAGGTGGAAGGAAGGGTGTGGAGGTGGAAGGGAGGGTGTGGAGGTGGAAGGCAGGTGTGGAGGTGGAAGGCAGGTGTGGAGGTGGAAGGGAGGGTGTGGAGGTGGAAGAAAGGGTGTGGAGGTGGAAGGCGGGGTGTGGAGGTGGAAGGGGGGGTGTGGAGGTGGAAGGGAGGGTGTGGAGGTGGAAGGCAGGTGTGGAGGTGGAAGGGAGGGTGTGGAGGTGGAAGGGAGGGTGTGGAGGTGGAAGGCAGGGTGTGGAGGTGGAAGGCAGGGTGTGGAGGTGGAAGGGAGGGTGTGGAGGTGGAAGGCAGGTGTGGAGGTGGAAGGGAGGTGTGGAGGTGGAAGGGAGGTGTGGAGGTGGAAGGGAGGTGTGGAGGTGGAAGGCAGGGTGTGGAGGTGGAAGGCAGGGTGTGGAGGTGGAAGGCAGGGTGTGGAGGTGGAAGGGAGGGTGTGGAGGTGGAAGGCAGGGTGTGGAGGTGGAAGGGAGGGTGTGGAGGTGGAAGGTAGGGTGTGGAGGTGGAAGGGCAGGGTGTGGAGGTGGAAGGTAGGGTGTGGAGGTGGAAGGGAGGGTGTGGAGGTGGAAGGGAGGGTGTGGAGGTGGAAGGGCAGGGTGTGGAGGTGGAAGGGAGGGTGTGGAGGTGGAAGGGAGGGTGTGGAGGTGGAAGGCAGGGTGTGGAGGTGGAAGGGAGGGTGTGGAGGTGGAAGGTAGGGTGTGGAGGTGGAAGGGAGGGTGTGGAGGTGGAAGGCAGGGTGTGGAGGTGGAAGGGAGGGTGTGGAGGTGGAAGGTAGGGTGTGGAGGTGGAAGGGAGGGTGTGGAGGTGGAAGGTAGGGTGTGGAGGTGGAAGGGAGGGTGTGGAGGTGGAAGGGAGGGTGTGGAGGTGGAAGGGAGGGTGTGGAGGTGGAAGGGAGGTGTGGAGGTGGAAGGGAGGGTGTGGAGGTGGAAGGCAGGTGTGGAGGTGGAAGGCAGGGTGTGGAGGTGGAAGGCAGGGTGTGGAGGTGGAAGGCAGGTGTGGAGGTGGAAGGCAGGTGTGGAGGTGGAAGGCAGGTGTGGAGGTGGAAGGCAGGGTGTGGAGGTGGAAGGGAGGGTGTGGAGGTGGAAGGGAGGGTGTGGAGGTGGAAGGCAGGTGTGGAGGTGGAAGGCAGGTGTGGAGGTGGAAGGGAGGGTGTGGAGGTGGAAGAAAGGGTGTGGAGGTGGAAGGCGGGGTGTGGAGGTGGAAGGGGGGGTGTGGAGGTGGAAGGGAGGGTGTGGAGGTGGAAGGCAGGTGTGGAGGTGGAAGGGAGGGTGTGGAGGTGGAAGGGAGGGTGTGGAGGTGGAAGGCAGGGTGTGGAGGTGGAAGGGAGGGTGTGGAGGTGGAAGGCAGGTGTGGAGGTGGAAGGGAGGGGTGGAGGTGGAAGGGAGGGTGTGGAGGTGGAAGGCAGGTGTGGAGGTGGAAGGCAGGGTGTGGAGGTGGAAGGCAGGTGTGGAGGTGGAAGGCAGGTGTGGAGGTGGAAGGCAGGTGTGGAGGTGGAAGGGAGGGTGTGGAGGTGGAAGGGAGGGTGTGGAGGTGGAAGGCAGGTGTGGAGGTGGAAGGCAGGGTGTGGAGGTGGAAGGGAGGGTGTGGAGGTGGAAGGCAGGTGTGGAGGTGGAAGGGAGGTGTGGAGGTGGAAGGCAGGAGGTGGAAGGGAGGGTGTGGAGGTGGAAGGCAGGGTGTGGAGGTGGAAGGGAGGGTGTGGAGGTGGAAGGGAGGGTGTGGAGGTGGAAGGGAGGGTGTGGAGGTGGAAGGCAGGGTGTGGAGGTGGAAGGGAGGGTGTGGAGGTGGAAGGCAGGTGTGGAGGTGGAAGGCAGGGTGTGGAGGTGGAAGGCAGGGTGTGGAGGTGGAAGGCAGGTGTGGAGGTGGAAGGCAGGTGTGGAGGTGGAAGGCAGGAGGTGGAAGGGAGGGTGTGGAGGTGGAAGGCAGGGTGTGGAGGTGGAAGGGAGGGTGTGGAGGTGGAAGGTAGGGTGTGGAGGTGGAAGGGAGGGTGTGGAGGTGGAAGGCAGGGTGTGGAGGTGGAAGGGAGGGTGTGGAGGTGGAAGGTAGGGTGTGGAGGTGGAAGGGAGGGTGTGGAGGTGGAAGGTAGGGTGTGGAGGTGGAAGGTAGGGTGTGGAGGTGGAAGGGAGGGAGGGTGTGGAGGTGGAAAGGAGGGTGTGGAGGTGGAAGGGAGGGTGTGGAGGTGGAAGGGAGGTGTGGAGGTGGAAGGGAGGGTGTGGAGGTGGAAGGCAGGTGTGGAGGTGGAAGGCAGGTGTGGAGGTGGAAGGCAGGGTGTGGAGGTGGAAGGCAGGGTGTGGAGGTGGAAGGCAGGTGTGGAGGTGGAAGGCAGGTGTGGAGGTGGAAGGCAGGTGTGGAGGTGGAAGGCAGGGTGTGGAGGTGGAAGGGAGGGTGTGGAGGTGGAAGGCAGGTGTGGAGGTGGAAGGCAGGTGTGGAGGTGGAAGGGAGGGTGTGGAGGTGGAAGAAAGGGTGTGGAGGTGGAAGGCGGGGTGTGGAGGTGGAAGGGGGGGTGTGGAGGTGGAAGGGAGGGTGTGGAGGTGGAAGGCAGGTGTGGAGGTGGAAGGGAGGGTGTGGAGGTGGAAGGGAGGGTGTGGAGGTGGAAGGCAGGGTGTGGAGGTGTAAGGCAGGGTGTGGAGGTGGAAGGGAGGGTGTGGAGGTGGAAGGCAGGTGTGGAGGTGGAAGGGAGGGGTGGAGGTGGAAGGGAGGGTGTGGAGGTGGAAGGCAGGTGTGGAGGTGGAAGGCAGGGTGTGGAGGTGGAAGGCAGGTGTGGAGGTGGAAGGCAGGTGTGGAGGTGGAAGGGAGGGTGTGGAGGTGGAAGGGAGGGTGTGGAGGTGGAAGGCAGGTGTGGAGGTGGAAGGCAGGGTGTGGAGGTGGAAGGGAGGGTGTGGAGGTGGAAGGTAGGGTGTGGAGGTGGAAGGGAGGGTGTGGAGGTGGAAGGCAGGTGTGGAGGTGGAAGGCAGGGTGTGGAGGTGGAAGGGAGGGTGTGGAGGTGGAAGGCAGGTGTGGAGGTGGAAGGCAGGTGTGGAGGTGGAAGGCAGGGTGTGGAGGTGGAAGGCAGGGTGTGGAGGTGGAAGGCAGGTGTGGAGGTGGAAGGCAGGTGTGGAGGTGGAAGGCAGGGTGTGGAGGTGGAAGGCAGGGTGTGGAGGTGGAAGGCAGGTGTGGAGGTGGAAGGCAGGTGTGGAGGTGGAAGGGAGGGTGTGGAGGTGGAAGAAAGGGTGTGGAGGTGGAAGGCGGGGTGTGGAGGTGGAAGGGGGGGTGTGGAGGTGGAAGGGAGGGTGTGGAGGTGGAAGGCAGGTGTGGAGGTGGAAGGGAGGGTGTGGAGGTGGAAGGGAGGGTGTGGAGGTGGAAGGCAGGGTGTGGAGGTGGAAGGGAGGGTGTGGAGGTGGAAGGCAGGTGTGGAGGTGGAAGGGAGGTGTGGAGGTGGAAGGGAGGTGTGGAGGTGGAAGGGAGGGTGTGGAGGTGGAAGGCAGGGTGTGGAGGTGGAAGGGAGGGTGTGGAGGTGGAAGGTAGGGTGTGGAGGTGGAAGGCAGGGTGTGGAGGTGGAAGGGAGGGTGTGGAGGTGGAAGGTAGGGTGTGGAGGTGGAAGGGAGGGTGTGGAGGTGGAAGGTAGGGTGTGGAGGTGGAAGGTAGGGTGTGGAGGTGGAAGGGAGGGTGTGGAGGTGGAAGGGAGGGTGTGGAGGTGGAAGGGAGGTGTGGAGGTGGAAGGGAGGGTGTGGAGGTGGAAGGGAGGGTGTGGAGGTGGAAGGGAGGGTGTGGAGGTGGAAGGCAGGTGTGGAGGTGGAAGGGAGGTGTGGAGGTGGAAGGGAGGTGTGGAGGTGGAAGGGAGGTGTGGAGGTGGAAGGGAGGGTGTGGAGGTGGAAGGGAGGGTGTGGAGGTGGAAGGCAGGGTGTGGAGGTGGAAGGGAGGGTGTGGAGGTGGAAGGGAGGGTGTGGAGGTGGAAGGGAGGTGTGGAGGTGGAAGGGAGGGTGTGGAGGTGGAAGGGAGGGTGTGGAGGTGGAAGGGAGGGTGTGGAGGTGGAAGGGAGGGTGTGGAGGTGGAAGGGAGGGTGTGGAGGTGGAAGGGAGGTGTGGAGGTGGAAGGGAGGGTGTGGAGGTGGAAGGGAGGGTGTGGAGGTGGAAGGCAGGTGTGGAGGTGGAAGGCAGGGTGTGGAGGTGGAAGGGAGGGTGTGGAGGTGGAAGGGAGGGTGTGGAGGTGGAAGGGAGGGTGTGGAGGTGGAAGGCAGGTGTGGAGGTGGAAGGGAGGGTGTGGAGGTGGAAGGCAGGTGTGGAGGTGGAAGGCAGGTGTGGAGGTGGAAGGCAGGTGTGGAGGTGGAAGGGAGGGTGTGGAGGTGGAAGAGAGGGTGTGGAGGTGGAAGGGAGGGTGTGGAGGTGAAAGGCAGGGTGTGGAGGTGGAAGGCAGGTGTGGAGGTGGAAGGCAGGTGTGGAGGTGGAAGGCAGGTGTGGAGGTGGAAGGCAGGTGTGGAGGTGGAAGGCAGGTGTGGAGGTGGAAGGCAGGTGTGGAGGTGGAAGGCAGGTGTGGAGGTGGAAGGGAGGGTGTGGAGGTGGAAGAAAGGGTGTGGAGGTGAAAGGCAGGGTGTGGAGGTGAAAGGCAGGGTGTGGAGGTGGAAGGCAGGTGTGGAGGTGGAAGGCAGGTGTGGAGGTGGAAGGCAGGTGTGGAGGTGGAAGGGAGGGTGTGGAGGTGGAAGAAAGGGTGTGGAGGTGGAAGGGAGGGTGTGGAGGTGGAAGGCAGGTGTGGAGGTGGAAGGCAGGTGTGGAGGTGAAAGGCAGGTGTGGAGGTGAAAGGCAGGTGTGGAGGTGGAAGGCAGGTGTGGAGGTGGAAGGCAGGGTGTGGAGGTGGAAGGCAGGTGTGGAGGTGGAAGGCAGGGTGTGGAGGTGGAAGGCAGGTGTGGAGGTGGAAGGTAGGTGTGGAGGTGGAAGGGAGGGTGTGGAGGTGGAAGGGAGGGTGTGGAGGTGGAAGGGAGGGTGTGGAGGTGGAAGGCAGGTGTGGAGGTGGAAGGGAGGGTGTGGAGGTGGAAGAAAGGGTGTGGAGGTGGAAGGCAGGTGTGGAGGTGGAAGGCAGGTGTGGAGGTGAAAGGCAGGTGTGGAGGTGGAAGGCAGGTGTGGAGGTGAAAGGCAGGTGTGGAGGTGGAAGGCAGGGTGTGGAGGTGGAAGGCAGGGTGTGGAGGTGGAAGGCAGGGTGTGGAGGTGGAAGGCAGGTGTGGAGGTGGAAGGTAGGTGTGGAGGTGGAAGGGAGGGTGTGGAGGTGGAAGGCAGGTGTGGAGGTGGAAGGGAGGGTGTGGAGGTGGAAGGCAGGGTGTGGAGGTGGAAGGCAGGTGTGGAGGTGGAAGGGAGGGTGTGGAGGTGGAAGGGAGGGTGTGGAGGTGGAAGGCAGGTGTGGAGGTGGAAGGGAGGGTGTGGAGGTGGAAGGCAGGTGTGGAGGTGGAAGGCAGGTGTGGAGGTGGAAGGCAGGTGTGGAGGTGGAAGGCAGGGTGTGGAGGTGGAAGGCAGGGTGTGGAGGTGGAAGGGAGGGTGTGGAGGTGGAAGGGAGGGTGTGGAGGTGGAAGGGAGGGTGTGGAGGTGGAAGGCAGGGTGTGGAGGTGGAAGGGAGGTGTGGAGGTGGAAGGCAGGGTGTGGAGGTGGAAGGGAGGTGTGGAGGTGGAAGGTAGGTGTGGAGGTGGAAGGCAGGGTGTGGAGGTGGAAGGCAGGGTGTGGAGGTGGAAGGCAGGTGTGGAGGTGGAAGGCAGGGTGTGGAGGTGGAAGGGAGGTGTGGAGGTGGAAGGCAGGTGTGGAGGTGGAAGGCAGGTGTGGAGGTGGAAGGCAGGGTGTGGAGGTGGAAGGGAGGTGTGGAGGTGGAAGGTAGGTGTGGAGGTGGAAGGCAGGTGTGGAGGTGGAAGGTAGGTGTGGAGGTGGAAGGCAGGTGTGGAGGTGGAAGGCAGGGTGTGGAGGTGGAAGGCAGGGTGTGGAGGTGGAAGGCAGGTGTGGAGGTGGAAGGCAGGGTGTGGAGGTGGAAGGCAGGGTGTGGAGGTGGAAGGGAGGTGTGGAGGTGGAAGGCAGGGTGTGGAGGTGGAAGGGAGGTGTGGAGGTGGAAGGCAGGGTGTGGAGGTGGAAGGGAGGTGTGGAGGTGGAAGGCAGGTGTGGAGGTGGAAGGCAGGGTGTGGAGGTGGAAGGGAGGTGTGGAGGTGGAAGGTAGGTGTGGAGGTGGAAGGCAGGGTGTGGAGGTGGAAGGCAGGGTGTGGAGGTGGAAGGGAGGTGTGGAGGTGGAAGGCAGGTGTGGAGGTGGAAGGCAGGGTGTGGAGGTGGAAGGGAGGTGTGGAGGTGGAAGGTAGGTGTGGAGGTGGAAGGCAGGTGTGGAGGTGGAAGGCAGGTGTGGAGGTGGAAGGCAGGGTGTGGAGGTGGAAGGCAGGGTGTGGAGGTGGAAGGGAGGTGTGGAGGTGGAAGGCAGGGTGTGGAGGTGGAAGGCAGGTGTGGAGGTGGAAGGCAGGGTGTGGAGGTGGAAGGCAGGGTGTGGAGGTGGAAGGCAGGGTGTGGAGGTGGAAGGCAGGTGTGGAGGTGGAAGGCAGGTGTGGAGGTGGAAGGGAGGTGTGGAGGTGGAAGGCAGGGTGTGGAGGTGGAAGGCAGGTGTGGAGGTGGAAGGCAGGTGTGGAGGTGGAAGGAGGGTGTGGAGGTGAAAGGCAGGTGTGGAGGTGGAAAGCAGGTGTGGAGGTGGAAGGCAGGTGTGGAGGTGGAAGGCAGGTGTGGAGGTGGAAGGCAGGTGTGGAGGTGGAAGGCAGGGTGTGGAGGTGGAAGGCAGGTGTGGAGGTGGAAGGCAGGTGTGGAGGTGGAAGGCAGGTGTGGAGGTGGAAGGCAGGGTGTGGAGGTGGAAGGGAGGGTGTGGAGGTGAAAGGCAGGTGTGGAGGTGGAAGGCAGGGGTGGAGGTGGAAGGCAGGTGTGGAGGTGGAAGGCAGGTGTGGAGGTGGAAGGCAGGTGTGGAGGTGGAAGGCAGGGTGTGGAGGTGGAAGGCAGGTGTGGAGGTGGAAGGCAGGTGTGGAGGTGGAAGGGAGGTGTGGAGGTGGAAGGCAGGGTGTGGAGGTGGAAGGCAGGTGTGGAGGTGGAAGGCAGGGTGTGGAGGTGGAAGGGAGGGTGTGGAGGTGAAAGGCAGGTGTGGAGGTGGAAGGCAGGTGTGGAGGTGGAAGGCAGGTGTGGAGGTGGAAGGCAGGGTGTGGAGGTGGAAGGCAGGTGTGGAGGTGGAAGGCAGGGTGTGGAGGTGGAAGGCAGGTGTGGAGGTGGAAGGCAGGTGTGGAGGTGGAAGGGAGGGTGTGGAGGTGAAAGGCAGGTGTGGAGGTGGAAGGCAGGTGTGGAGGTGGAAGGCAGGTGTGGAGGTGGAAGGCAGGTGTGGAGGTGGAAGGTAGGGTGTGGAGGTGGAAGGGAGGGTGTGGAGGTGAAAGGCAGGTGTGGAGGTGGAAGGCAGGGTGTGGAGGTGAAAGGCAGGTGTGGAGGTGGAAGGCAGGGTGTGGAGGTGGAAGGCAGGTGTGGAGGTGGAAGGCAGGGTGTGGAGGTGGAAGGCAGGTGTGGAGGTGGAAGGCAGGTGTGGAGGTGGAAGGGAGGTGTGGAGGTGAAAGGCAGGTGTGGAGGTGGAAGGCAGGGTGTGGAGGTGGAAGGCAGGGTGTGGAGGTGGAAGGCAGGTGTGGAGGTGGAAGGCAGGGTGTGGAGGTGGAAGGCAGGTGTGGAGGTGGAAGGCAGGTGTGGAAGCATGTTTCATACGTTGGGTAAGGGGCAGCAGCTCCATGTGGTGGTGGTCTTGCAGCATGTCTCTCCATCCCTGCATCTGTAGGATTCAGCACAATATATACCCTTCCCCTGTGGGGTAGTGGGTTGGGGCAGGATCTGAGGCTGGGTCTGGGGAAGGGTCTGAGGCTGGGTCTGAGGCTGGGTCTGGGGCAGGGTCTGAGGCTGGGTCTGAGGCTGGGTCTGGGGCAGGGGCTGAGGCTGGGTCAGGGTCTGAGGCAGGGTCTGGGGCAGGGTCTGGGGCAGGGTCTGGGGCAGGGTCTGAGACAGGGTCTGGGGCAGGGTCTGAGGCAGGGGCTGAGGCTGGGTCTGGGCCTTGGGCTGGGGCTCTGGCAGGGACACCCTAGTCATGGGTAATGTTTGAATTTGTAGCCAGATGAGCTTCTGGCAGGATCCTGAGGGCACGTTGCAGCTGTAGCCCTGAGGACAGCAGTGTTCCTGGTCTGGGCAGCACACCGCCTGCCAGGAGACACACACACACCACACACCACACACACACACACACACCACACACACACCACAAGTCTTTATCGTCATCAGTCATTTCACATTGAATTCAAGGGTTTATGTAACCCAGTGTGCACAGTTGTAGAATAACTGAGTACCACACACAATTAAACTCAATAACAGAAATAACAGACACAAATAAATGGACAGACTCGGCGATGGGATATAATGTAGAATACATGTATAATATAAAAATATATAAATACTGTAAAATAAACATATTAAAGGTAAAAAAAAGTACTGAACAAATACTATAAATGCTGAATGGGGGCAGCTGCAGTTCCACGTACCTCCTTCAGGGGGCAGCACCCCCAGCGCCCTGTTGAGAGCTGGCAGCAGGTGGCGCCCTCGGGGCAGCTGTTGTTGGCGTCACACCTCACAGAAGAAGACGCGGGGCCGGTGTGTTGAGCCTCCGCCGGCAGCTTGTTGTACCAGGGGATCACCACGGCCCCCCGGGAGCACGAGGTGGAGCCCTCGTTACACTTGTAGTCAGTGGGACAGCAGTGGTCTCCGTCAGAACAGCAGATAGCCTGGAGCAAGGGGGGTCAGCCAGGGGGGTTAGCCAGGGTTAGCAAGGGCCGTTTGGTTGGATGGACGTGAATGGATCAGGGCTTGTGAAGCTACTTCCTGTTCATACACTGTGGCTTCCTAGACACGCTAGATCAGTGGTCTTCAGCCCTGGTCCTGAGGGCCCACTGTGCTGGATGGTCTAGATGTTTCCCTGCTCCAACACTCCTGGTTTCATTAAAGGGATCGTTATGAAGCTCAGCAGAAGCCTGGTAACCACTTGTTCATCTGAACCAGGTGTGTTGGAGCAGGGACACATGTAGAACATGCAGGGCAGTGGACCCTGAGGACCAGGGTGGAGGACCAGGGTGGAGGACCACGGCAGAGTTAGGATGATGGAGGGACATGGCAGGCTCACCTCAGGAAGAGGGCAGCAGCCCCATCCCTGGCCTGAGCTCATCATGCAGCAGGTGGTGAGCTTGGGGCAGCTGGTGTGAGGGTCACACTGGACCCTTTCCTCCTCAGCCTCCTCCTCCTCCTCCTCTTCTTCCTCCTCCTCCTCCTCCGCAGGAGTGGTGGGGCTGGGGGTGGTGAGAGCCCCCACCTTCCTCACCATGGGCACCGCCCCCCAGGCTCCGTTGCAGGTGAGGCTGGCCAAATCACAGGTGGTGAACTGAGGGCAGCAGTGCTCGTGGTCGTCACAGCAGACGGCCTGGAGGGGAGGGGGATGTGAGGTCACACACAGCTCTGGTGCTGAGGTCAGAGGTCAGAGGTCGGCCCTCTGAAAGTCTCGCACGCCCCTACGAAGGAGCTCTCGTGATCTACAATCTTTTTATTTTTTGTGTTATTATTTCAGCACAATCTCAAGTATGAGGAAAGGGAAGTGAATTTTAGTTTACCTAAAATTCAACTTTTTTAACTTTCCGCCTTTCACAACTTGTACCTTTCACGATCGTCACCATGCCACACAGGCTGTAATGCTGTCCCACCAGGAGCATAAGTTTCATAACACGTTTCTATATTTGTTTTGAAAATTGAAAATCTGTCCCGATTTTAATAAATAAAATTAAAAATCTGAAGGCTGCATCCTCAGTCATGAAGAAGAAAAGCCGTCCCACCCACATTAGAAAACAAACCTTCGCCCCTTGTCTCCCTCACCCACCTCCTCCCTCTCTCTCCAGCCTCCCTCCTCCCTCTCTTTCTTCCCTCTCTCGTCTCCCTCCTCCTCCCTCTCTCGTCTCTCTCTCTCTCCTCCCTCTCTCGTCTCCCTCTCTCGTCTCCCTCTCTCGTCTCCCTCTCTCTCCTCCCTCTCTTGTCTCCCTCTCTCTCCTCCCTCTCTCGTCTCCCTCTCCCTCCTCCTCCCTCTCTCGTCTCCCTTTCTCTCCTTCCTCTCTCGTCTCCCTCTCCCTCCTCCTCCCTCTCTCGTCTCCTTCTCTCTCCTCCCTCTCTCGTCTCCCTCTCTCGTCTCCCTCTCTCGTCTCCCTCTCTCTCCTCCCTCTCTTGTCTCCCTCTCTCTCCTCCCTCTCTCGTCTCCCTCTCCCTCCTCCTCCCTCTCTCGTCTCCCTCTCTCTCCTCCCTCTCTCGTCTCCCTCTCCCTCCTCCTCCCTCTCCGCCCTCCCTCTCTCGTCTCCCTCTCTTGTCTCCCTCTCTCTCCTCCCTCTCTCGTCTCCCTCTCCCTCCTCCTCCCTCTCTCGTCTCCCTCTCTCGTCTCCCTCTCTCTCCTTCCTCCCTCTCCGCCCTCCCTCTCTCGTCTCCCTCTCTCGTCTCCCTCTCTCTCCTCCCTCCCTCTCCGCCCTCCCTCTCTCGTCTCCCTCTCTCGTCTCCCTCTCTCTCCTCCCTCCCTCTCTCGTCTCCCTCTCTCGTCTCCCTCTCTCTCCACCCTCCCTCTCTCGTCTCCCTCTCTCGTCTCCCTCTCTCTCCTCCCTCCCTCTCTCGTCTCCCTCTCTCTCCTCCCTCCCTCTCTCGTCTCCCTCTCTCGTCTCCCTCTCTCTCCTTCCTCTCTCCTCACCCTCCCTCCTCCCTCTCTCGTCTCCCACCTCCTCCTCCCTCTCTCTCCTCCCTCTCTCTCGTCTCCCTCTCCCACCTCCTCCTCCCTCTCCTGTGTTCACCTGTGGCAGAGGGCAGCAGGTCCAACCTCCCGTCGCTGTCTTGCAGCAGGTGGTCTGTTCTGGACAGCTGTGGGTGGAGTCACACGTCACGTTTCCCGCTGGCTGCTCCACCTCCCTTGGCATGGAGGGGGTCTTCTCCACCCAGCGCACGGACCCAGGGCCCAGGGGGTCGTTGCAGGTTCCACCAGCCACGTCGCAGGTCGTTCCCTTTGGACAGCAGTGGATGAAGTCGCTGCAGCAAACTGCCTGGAGGAGAGGAGCAGCGCGGTTGAAAAAAAAAATCCTATTTAAAAGCTGCATCCTCAGTCATGAAGAAAAAAAGCTACCCACATTAGAAAACAAACCTTGTCTCCCTCACCCTCTCCCTCCTCCCTCTCCAGCCTCCCTCTCCCGCCTCTCTCCTCCCTCTCTTGCCTCCGTCTCTCCTCCCTCTTCCTCCTCCATCCTTCCGCCTCCATCCTTCCGCCTCCCTCTCTCTCCCGCCTCCCTCCTCCCTCCTCACCCTCTCGTCTCCCTCTCCCACCTCCTCCTCCCTCTCCAGCCTCCCTCCTCCCTCTCTCTCCTCACCCTCCCTCCTCCCTCTCTCGTCTCCCACCTCCTCCTCCCTCTCTCTCCTCCCTCTCTCGTCTCCCTCTCTCTCCTCCCTCTCTCGTCTCCCTCTCCCTCCTCCAGCCTCCCTCCTCCCTCTCCCTCTCTCGTCTCCCTCTCCCTCCTCCTCCCTCTCTCGTCTCCCTCTCTCTCCTCCCTCTCTCGTCTCCCTCTCCCTCCTCCTCCCTCTCTCGTCTCCCTCTCTCGTCTCCCTCTCTCTCCTCCCTCCCTCTCTCGTCTCCCTCTCTCGTCTCCCTCTCTCTCCTCCCTCTCTTGTCTCCCTCTCTCTCTCTCCTCACCCTCCCTCCTCCCTCTCTCGTCTCCCACCTCCTCCTCCTCCTCCCTCTCCTGTCAGTGTTTACCTGTGGCAGAGGGCAGCAGGCCCAACCTCCCGTCGCTGTCTTGCAGCAGGTGTTCTGTTCTGGACAGCTGTGGGTGGAGTCACACGTTACGTTTCCCGCTGGCTGCTCCACCTCCCTTGGCATGGAGGGGGTCTTCTCCACCCAGCGCACGGACCCAGGGCCCAGGGGGTCGTTGCAGGTTCCACCAGCCACGTCGCAGGTCGTTCCCTTTGGACAGCAGTGGATGAAGTCGCTGCAGCAAACTGCCTGGAGGAGAGGAGCAGCGCGGTTGAAAAAAAAAATCCTATTTAAAAGCTGCATCCTCAGTCATGAAGAAAAAAACCCACCCACATTAGAAAACAAACCTTTGCCCCTTGTCTCCCTCACCCTCTCCCTCCTCCCTCTCCAGCCTCCCTCCTCCCTCTTTCTCCTCCCTCTCCCTCTCCCGCCTCCCTCCTCCCTCTCCTGCCTCAGTCTCTCCTCCCTCTCCCTCCTCCCTCCTCACCCTCTCTCCTCCCTCTCCAGCCTCCCTCCTCCTTCTCCTGCCTCCGTCTCTCCTCCCTCCTCACCCTCTCTCATCCCTCTCCAGCCTCCCTCACCCTCTCTCCTCCCTCTCCTGCCTCCGTCTCTCCTCCCTCTTCCTCCTCCATCCTTCCACCTCCCTCTCTCTCTCTCCCGCCTCCCGCCTCCCTCCTCACCCTCTCGTCTCCCTCTCCCACCTCCTCCTCCCTCTCCGGCCTCCCTCCTCCCTCTCTCTCCTCACCCTCCCTCCTCCCTCTTTCACCTCCTCCTCCCTCTCTCTCCTCCCTCTCTCTCCTCCCTCTCTCTCCTCCCTCTCTCGTCTTCCTCTCTTTCCTCCCTCTCTCGTCTCCCACCTCCTCCTCCTCCCTCTCCTGTCAGTGTTCACCTGTGGCAGAGGGCAGCAGGCCCAACCTCCCGTCGCTGTCTTGCAGCAGGTGTTCTGTTCTGGACAGCTGTGGGTGGAGTCACACGTTACGTTTCCCGCTCGCTGCTCCACCTCCCTTGGCATGGAGGGGGTCTTCTCCACCCAGCGCACGGACCCAGGGCCCAGGGGGTCGTTGCAGGTTCCACCAGCCACGTCGCAGGTCGTTCCCTTTGGACAGCAGTGGATGAAGTCGCTGCAGCAAACTGCCTGGAGGACAGGAGCAGCGCGGTTGAAAAACAGGACATTTGGACAGGACAGGACAAAGACAGGATACTTTAGTTTGACTTAGTTATAGTGGTGAGGCCACATCATGTCTGTATACCTCCACCATGGGGCAGCATGCCCAGCCTCCGGACTGAGTTTTGCAGCAGGTAGTTCCATCAGCACAGGCCACAGATTCATTACAGGGAACATACATGCCTGGATTAAACATACAAAGCACAGTTACTGTACTTGCAGCCAAATGTACTTTAAGCATAAGAAAGCTCATAACTAATATTTCTGCACTTATATATGACAGGGCATGTGAAGCACCGTTCTGCAGAGGCACAGGAACCCTCACCGCGAAAGAAAATCGAAACTCTATCTCCAGACATTATCCTTTCAGAATGGAATAGTCATGTGATGAAAGCATGTCACCTTTCTGGTTCTCCCACGGTGCCCGAGCTCTGCCGGGGGACTTGGCCCACATGGGCGTGTCCAGGGTGTCTGAGGACAAACACTTAGCTTGCTGAATGTCACAGGTGGTCCCCTCGGGGCAACAGTGGATGTTGTCTGCACAGCACACAGCCTAGCCACACACACACACACACACACACACACACACACACACACACAGGCTCTTCATGACCATGTCTGAGCAACCACCATAACTAGCGACAAATCTGGTGACTTCTACGACTTTGGCCATCTCCATTTTTGTTGCTGAGCAGCAGCAAAATGACTGTAACTGTACTTCCGTGTTGTTCTAGAAAAGTCGCGTCCTGCCTTAGGGAGCTGAGCTGGGTGTGGACGAAGGGCCCAGTGTGGTTTGGATTCACGCCATCACATCATCTAGCGACTTTTTAAAGAGCCAGTAGCTTTGGGAGAGATGTTTTTGGCAACTCAGCACAAAGTGCAGCAGGCCATCCTGGTGTCAGTACCTCACCTTGAGACCTGGACAGCAGGCCATCCTGATGTCAGTACCTCACCTTGAGACCTGGACAGCAGCCCCAGGTTCCGTCTGGGTTGGCACAGCAGGTGGTGTCATCTGGACACTCTGTCATCTGGTCACTGCACATCACCGAGGAGACCAGCTGGGCTGCAGATGGATGGATGTGTGTGTGTATGTGTGTGATAGGGTATGTGTGTGTGTGTGTTAAGGTGTGTGGGTGTGTGTGTGTGTGTGGAGAAGCCGTTAGAGGATAAGGTCATGACAAGCTCAAGCTGCAGTTGTGACACCACAAGAAGAAGAAGGAAGGTAATAGAACCTCTTTGTTCCAAACAGGACCGGCCGTCTGCACTGCACTGGTGACCCTCCGGACAGCAGTGCTTCCCATCGACACACGGAACACCCTATGTGTGTGGGGGGGAGGGGGGGCACATTGCATCACAGTATCGTGATCCAACACGAAGCAGTTTCTATTTGCTCAGACAGGGTAACTGTGCAAGTGTAATAAGGCACCCGGAACCTTCCGGGTGCAGGTGTGTGTGTGTGTGGGTGCAGGTGTGTGTGTACCTGGGCCAGGGGACAGCAGCCGTAGCCCCTGAGAGCCTCCAGACAGGAGAACTCTGCCGGGCAGTGAGAGCCGTCAGGACACACGTTCTCATCCTCCTCCCCAGGGTGAGCCCAGATCATCCTGAACGACTGCAGCCCAACAGCAGCCCAGAGGGAAGTGAACAGTTGATCTCACTTCTTCATTCCCTCCCCCCTCCCCCCTCCCCCACACACACTTTTTTCACTTCTTTAATGATTGACAAACTTTGTGCGGGCGGCTGTGAGGTATGCAACAAGGAAGGAGACTGATGAAACGGTTGTGTTCTGTTGATGAAACTCGTGTTGTTCTTACTTTCGAAAGTCCCGATGGTTTAGCAGGATGTCTCTCTACCCACGGCAGAGAGACTGTGGCGTTGACACACCTGGCCTCGTTCACCTGGCAGATGGTGCCTTCCGGACAGCAGTGCACGTGATCGCCACAGCACTCAGCCTGGTAAACATAGTAAAGAGTCATTTGATTAACAAAGTGAATAGGACGACAGGCTACTATCACCTGACTGTAAAACAGGATAACTGCTTCAGGTATGAATGACACCAGTGTGTGAGAGAAGGATTATCTTTTCTGTTTCGGTGCAAGGGACTACTATCTCCGTCTAGGGTGCTTGCATTTCCCTTTCCAGGGAGTAATCTGGGGTGCTATATGGGAACATGTAAACACACCTGATGCATCGGGCAGCACTCGTATCCGTGTGTGGGGGTGTGGCAGCAGGTGCCCCCTTCCTGACACTGCCCCCCGTCAGGACACTGGTCAGCCAGGGCCAGGGCCAGGGCCAGCAGGGCCACGCTCAGGGCCACGCTCAGGGCCAGCCTCATCTGCATCTGGGGGGGGCGGAGGAGAGAGAGAGAGAGAGAGAGAGAGAGAGAGAGAGAGAGACAGAGACAGAGACAGAGACAGAGACAGAGACAGAGACAGAGACAGAGAGACAGAGAGAGAGAGAGAGATGAAAGAGGTGCGTTTTTGAAACATGAAATGTTCAGTCGTTTGATAGAATGAAGCTAATATTTTCCAAATCTAAAGTTGACCGTATAACAAGCATTACTGACAGGATTTGCACCTTTCATACCGCTCATGCACTTCCCTTTTCATCTCTCTATTTGCAACTTGCTGACACACAGACATGCTTCCTTATAAAGAACACAACAGAAGACAGATTTCATAATTCTCTGTCATATTTAGTCTGTTCAAATTTCTATATAGTATCTACTTTCACTTCCACCGGGAAAATTCCCCTTGACATTTGCATGGTGTCTGTTTCCAAAAGCACCTGTCTTTTATCTAAACTATTAAGTGCTTTAATGTATTACTTCCTATTATTTCGAATTATTCTTAAACTATGATTAAGACTGCTCAAGTCTATCAAGTCATTTATGATTATTTTAGTGGCACAGATTGCTGAATTGAAAGATTAGCCAATTAAAATCCCCTGGCGCGTCACCTTTGCAGCGTCCACCAAAAATATATACACGCGTATAGTTGCTGTACATTTCATATGTACTATAGAACTACATTAAGGTACCAAATGTTAAACATTTTTCTTTTAGAACATTTTACATTTGACATCGTCACTGACTAACAAATCATGATGAAACGAGACAACGCATATTTTCTGACTGGAGTGCTTAGACATCTCCATGAGCAAAAACAAGTGGAAACTCTGAACTGCATAACATTGTAATCTGGGCATGTTTGGAGCGGACAAAAGTTGTGTGTCTTTGTTCGAACAAGAAAGGTGATCTTACCTTTTAAAGTCGAGCGCTGTTGTCCTGTGTAGCGAAAGTGTTGCAATTGAGTCAATGAGGTTGCTCAACCAAAATAGCATGTATATTTAGTGTAGCCTACGCGGACCGCCCCTTTACAGCTAGATATCATTGAGGCAGCCAGCTACATGCTAAATGGGCAGCCAACTTCGAGTTGGAGTAGCCTACTAAAAAAAATCAGATATCATCAATTATGATTGTCTGTTATTGTTTGATTGTCTTTTTTGTTGCTTATGTGGCGACAGACCAAATCAAATCAAAATGTATTTTGTATAGCCCTTTTTACAAGCAATGTCACAGAGGGCTTCACATACGCCCATACAACTGCCCCTGAACCAACCTAAATCCTCAAGGGAGACAAGGAAAAAATCCCAGAAAAACTCCCAACAGGAGAAAAAATGGAAGAAACCTTGAGAGGAGCAATTCAGAGAGGGATCCCCTCCTCCAGAGACGGTTGGTGAAAGAGAGGTGCAGAACACAGGCTTACATAGTCATAGCCTACAGCAGGGTGTCAATGGGTGTTGAAACACCAAAATGCAGTGTTCAACTTGGGTCAGTTGGTAAATGTCAGTATAAACAGAGGTAGCCAGGGCTGGAGGCTGTGATCGGTCCATATCGCTGACGCTCTGAGAGATTTAGTTGCCTCAGTGACAGGTGAATCGTCAGAGCCACATTTCACACCACAGGCAATATTGTCACTTTGTGTCTTTGTCGCTAGATTTAGTGGCTGTTCACCTTCCCTAGACAAAAAAAAATTAATCTACTGACTTGCGACAAATCTAGCAACGTTCTGAGACTTTTCAGAGAGCGAACAGCGACTTCTGGTGAAATAGTTTCGTCCACGCTGACCGCCAGAGGGTGTTGCAGCTCTGTTGTGTAACGGTGACACGTACGGTCACGGTGTCTGACAGGGGTCGGATAAACGCAGGAGGTGAAGAAAAGAGCATTTTAGTTAAAGCGTGAACCGAGTCTGAAGTCCGTATGATGAATCACACGTTGGAACTTTTTTTGTCAAGACTTGCGTATATTCAGGTTGGCCTGATTAGTGGCCTGGTCGTGGTATTCCTCCAGGTGTGTGCTCGCTAGCTAGCTCAGCTACTAGGTTGCAGGGGGCATGGGAGTTCTGACACCGATTTGTTTTTGCAAGCTAGCAAGCTAGCTATCGAACCGAGACAGTATGAACAACACATCAAGTTTTCGACAAGTCGAGGTGAGTATTAACCATATAACGCTACGAACACGATCTCCACCTATCTACTGTAGTGCAGTATTTTTGAAGCGAGGATTGCTTGTTTGATGTGCGAATACGTCGCTAGTTTTAGGACAGAATGTGTGGCTAGGCACCAATCTAGCTGGGATGACTGCAGATACGGACGTGACTGCCTCAGAACATTTGCTTCACAAGACACAAGAGCTCCCGGATAATGTGACGTGCACACGGTCGCTCTCAGCCACCGTTAGTAGTACAGTACTAGCACTATGCAGACGCAGCACGCACCATAGACTGTTAATGTATCACGGAGGAAAAACAAGCTGCTTAGTAAGAGAGGTATTTTGGCCATCCATAATGCACCAAAATCCACCCCAACTATTTTTGAATTAGTAGGGTTTAGGTATTGAGGGAGTTTGGGAGTCGAGGAAAGGCATGAAGTGTGCACTTTAGGAGAGAAGGGAGAGGCTGGTGCAGGCAGCAGATAAGCTATCTTAGTATGTCAAGCTTGGTGTTATTCACCCCCTCGCAGCCGGTGGTTCGTTCTGTCAGTAGCTTTGTAAAGCCAACTGCTGCAGAAGCAATAGTCCTTTGGGGACATAAATAAATACAATTAATTGAAGCCCCTCTGTTAGACTAGACCCAGGAGCTGGTAGTGTTGTTTTGGGAGTGTGTGGAGGATGAGATGGGTTATCCCCGCAGCTCTCACACCCTACACAGCAGCACAGGAACTCAACACTGACATGGCGACCTCCACCTCCTTACTCTCTAACCCTGCTGTCCCTGGGGGAGACCCTGTTTATCTACACAGCAGACACGAAGGCCTTGCGCTTCGGGAACAGCATCAGTGTCTATGTAAACGGCTGAAAAGTGAAGCCAACAACATATTGTCGTTGAAAGACAGGGATCTGCGAATGTTAACAGTTAAATACCAAATACCAACAGTGCTGATTACAGATGTCTCTCTCTCCCCTCCCCCCCCCCCTCTCTCTCTCCATGTTTGTGTGGTGGTCCTAGCTGGTCAGGATGGGCGAGCGACCTGCCCTCCCAGGGATAACTCCCGTGCAGCAGATGCTGGCGTCTGGTACCGGAGCCCTCCTCACGTCCATCTTTGGTAAGGACCAGGAGAAGCTGCCCCTCGAAAGGCAGCAAATGACGGAACGATCCATCTGTCAGCCTCCGAACCAGGCGTTGACGCATCGATCGCTTCCTGGCAGCGTGTTATGTAACATGACATGCACAGCCCGCTGGTGGGTCATTAGTGCAACTGAATTTGTCCTGTGTTTCTAGTCACCCCGCTGGATGTTGTGAAGATACGACTACAGACCCAGCAAACGCCTTTCTATCGAGGTAAGAGCTGAGCCGGGGTTCATCTGAGCCTGAGAGCTGGGGTTCATCTGAGCCTGAGAGCTGGGGTTCATCTGAACCTGCCTCAGTGCTTCAAACAGTGTTATTACAGCTTCAGAATCAGTCACTTGTGCTGCTCACGTGTCAAAGTGCACTGTCATGCCCTCCCTCCTCCCTCGAGTTACAGCTGCTAGAATCTGTTCTGTTAGTGTCTCGTGGCCTGTAGGTCTCAGATGACCCTGTACCTGACACCTGATTAGTAGATTAGCCCTACTAGCTGAGGGGGGGGGGGGGGGGGGGGGTGGTAGGGGTGGGGGGTATCTGAGGAGGCCAGGTGAGGCCATGCTGTAACTAACAGCTGCCTGCATTGCTACCTGTTTCCAGCATCTTATGCTCTCTGTTTGTGCTCCCCCTCCCTTCTCCTCCCCTCCCCCTGTCTTCCTCTCCGTCTCCCCCACCCCTCCCCTCTCCACAGCTCTAGCCTGCGACTCTGCTCCCTGGAGCGGTGTGCTCCGACCCTCCAAGTGTGAGTACGAGGCCCAGCGCTGCATGTCTGGGCTGGTCCTGGGCTGGTCCTGGTCAGGTCCTGGGCTGGTCCTGGTCCTTGGCTGGTCCTGGTTAGGTCCTGGTGTGGTCTGGCTGATGATGCAGCCTGGCACTGCTCTGCTTCTAAGGTTCCGCCTGGTCAGAGCCTGAGTGGATCAGGTCCCTGCTGCTCCAGAGGCTGCACAGTGAACGCCTGTTAACATGTCTCTGGGCTCTCCTTCCTCACCCCAGTCTGTCCTCCTGCTTCAGCTGGGTTACACGGCAGTACTTACTACAGAGAAATACCTACAGCTACAAAGATCAAATCTTGTGAATGCTTTCCTAACTGTGCATATAACAAGTCCATTGACATTCTGAAGGATTTGAGACTAAAGTTTATTTTCAAACCCAGTTTTTTCTTCTTTTTTTCCTTCTTATAATAGTTCGGTGAAATCCTTGACAGTTTCCAAAAATAGTCCCAAAACAAACAGTTTCTATGTTTACACCCTTGCATCTTGCCCGTCGCTGTCTGCTAGGTCATTGACATCACTCTTCTTCTTAATAGTCCAGCTTGCTTTTTCCAGCGCCACTCAAATCTACGAAAAACCCTTTTCCTTGGAATAGTGATAGATTAGACAAGGTCATCTAGTGTTGCAGTACCAGATGTGTTCTAGTGACCATGGTGTGTGTCTTTAGGGAGGTGTTACCTGTACTGTAACGGGCTGATGGACCACATCTACGTCTGTCAGAATGCCCCCAGCTGCTCCAGCTGGTACAGAACACCAACCCACTTCACGGGCACACTGGTAGGACCTGGAATATCTACATGTTCTCTCTCACCCCTCTGCTTCTCTATCTGTATGTTCTCTCCCTTCCCCGGTGTTGTGTGGACTGACTCTCTCTCTCTCTCCCCTGTGTTGTGTGGATTGACTCTCTCTCCAGGATGCGTTTGTGAAGATCACTCGTCACGAGGGGCTCAGGTCGTTATGGAGCGGGCTGCCTCCCACGCTGTGAGTCACGTCTCAGATCAGATCCCCGGGCACCAATCTGGCCCGGGCCCTCTGCTGCATCTCTCTCTTTCTCTCTCTTTCTCCCCCCTCCATTGACGCTGCCCTGGCTTCCTCTCGCTTAATCTCTCTGTCTCTCTCTCTCGCTGTCTCTCTCTCGCTGTCTCTCTCTCTCTCTCTCGCTGTCTCTCTCTCGCTGTCTCTCTCTTCCTCTTCTGCCTTTCCTGTCTTCCTTGAAACGTCTTATCCAATAAAGCTTGATGAAACCCCCAAAATATACATCTTAAAATCATATATAGGCAAACGAAACATCATCACAATATCACATAAAATGATATGCCCAACACATCTTGCTTTACGTGTGTGTGTGTGTGTGTAGGATAATGGCGGTGCCTGCCACGGTCATCTACTTCACCTGCTACGACCAACTCAGGGACTTCCTGCGCTACGGGCTTGGTTTCCAAGGCAACCACATCCCCCTGGTGGCTGGCGGTCTGGCCAGATGTGAGTGTGACGGCGACTGTTGTCATAGTGATATGAAAGACGAGGGTTTGCTCGGGATGAAACACACACACACAGAGCTCAGCCACGCCAGGACACACACACGATGTGTGACATAACCACTTCCTGTTCCTGAGGCTCTCTTCCTGTTTGTCTCCCTCTCCTTCCTGTCACAGTGGGGGCGGTGAGCGTGATCAGCCCCCTGGAGCTGCTGCGGACCAAGATGCAGTCCCAGCGGCTGTCCTATGGGGAGCTGGGGGCCTGCGTCCGCTCAGCCGTGGCCCAGGACGGCTGGATGTCACTGTGGAGGGGCTGGGGGCCCACCGTGCTGCGAGACGTGCCCTTCTCAGGTGAGGGGGTACCCAGGGGGGTTAGTTCCTCAGGTGAGGGGCTCCTCAGGGGGTTAGCTCTTTAGGTGAGGGGCTCCTCAGGGGGTTAGCTCCTCAGGTGAGGGGCTCCTCAGGTGAGGGGCTCCTCAGGTGAGGGGGTCCTCAGGTGAGGGGCTCCTCAGGGGGTTAGCTCCTCAGGTGAGGTTGTCAGGAAGGTGAGGTTCTCAATCTGAGGTAGGTCCGGCAGTCAGTCGAAGTTAGTCTGGCGGTCCTGTCACTATCCTCACATTCTGCTCATCATGAAATGTGACTAACAACGTGTCTGTGTGTGTGTCTGTGTGTGTGTGTGTGCAGCGCTGTACTGGTTCAACTATGAGCTGGTGAAGGCCCGGCTGTGTGAGGAACAGCAGGAGCAGCAGGCCTCCTTCTCCACCTGCTTCACGGCCGGGGCCGTCTCCGGGGCGGTGAGTACCTCAGCCAGCTGGAGCCCAGGGCAGGGAGCGCCCAGTGGCCTCTTCATGGCACTCAGCCGGAGCCCGTGGAGGGAGCGCTCAGCGGCCTCTTCATGGCACTCAGCCGGAGCCCGTGGAGGCTTGGACATAGTGTGATGATAGTCTGATGTTCATGTGCATCTCTGAGACGTTAGTGTCTTGTTTGTGGTGAAGCCAGTGTGACTGACAGGCTCCTCCCTCCAGGGCCTCTCTCAGGTTGATCAGGAAACTCTTCACTTGGAATGTGGATTGGAAAACAAGGAAGTTGTAACAGTGAATGTTCTGTTGTCCAGCCGGGGGGGGGGGGGGGGGGGACCAGGCTTGTTCCATTCAGCGAGTTGACTGGATAAGCCAGGCTTGACTCAGGCTTGAGTTACTTTCTAAACTGGCTTTATGGTACGGGCCTCTGGTTTGTTGTTGATTCATGAAACCGTGCGATCCCACTGTGTTTCATCTGTTCAGGTGGCGGCCATCTTGACTCTGCCGTTTGATGTGGTGAAGACACGGAGGCAGATCCAGCTGGGAGAGATGGAGACACGAGGAGGTGTGTGTGTGTTGCTCTGTCAGGCCTGGTAGCTCCAGTCCGATAGAGAGGTGGTCTTCAACCCTGGTCCTCAGGGCCCCACTGTCCTGCATGTTCCAGATGTTTCCCTCCTCAAACACACCTGATTCATATGAATGGTCGTTATGAAGCTCAACAGAAGCCTGGTAACAGGTGTGTTGGAGCAGGGAAACGTGCAGGAAACATGCAGGACGGTGGGCCCTGAGGGCCCTGAGGACCAGGGTTGAAGACCACCTCTCTATGGGACACAAACACAAACATTGTCAAAGTTCTGAGTCGCTCTTTGCGTGGCTGTGATGACTCTTCGACTGCCCTGACACTAGCTTGACCCTCCCCCCTCTCTCTTAGTTCCCGTGAAGAAAGCCACATCCACATGGTACATGATGAGGAGCATCTGGGTGGAGTCAGGATACAGGGGCCTGTTTGCAGGTAAGCCCAGCAGGACCCTAACTCAAGGAATGTTGGGGACAGTACAGTCCTTCGAAATCCCCCTTCCCACACACACACACACATTTGGAAACAACCCTCCGCCGTTGTGTGACCGCTGGCTGCTGTTGTCTCCAGGGTTCCTGCCCCGGGTCATCAAGGTGGCTCCCGCCTGCGCCGTCATGATCAGCAGCTACGAGTACGGCAAGACCTTCTTCCAGAAGCTGAACATGCAGCGAGCACAGACTGTCTGCTGAGGCCTGGACACGCGCGAGCACACACCCTACAAACTGGCTTTCTCAACACAGGGCGACAGACACACACACACACACAACCACCTCCTTTCTCAAACCCTGGTCCTCAGGGTCCCCTTGCCATTGTTCTAGATGTTTCCCTGCTCCAACACACTTGAATCTAATGAATGGGTTGTTATGAAGCTCGACAGATGCCTGGGAAAGATGTGAATATATGAGTGCATGAAATCCAGCCTCTTACTTCACCCCCTCCTCCTGGCCTGAGTTCAGCAGATTGGCCAAGGGAGGGATAATATTTTTGACTACTGCTGTGAGTTTGCTCTCTCAAACTGTCCTATGTCACACTTTGACACTAAGATTGAATGTGTTGAATGAAGGTGGGAATTTAAACTGTGAATCTTTTTTCCCAGGGAGTCGTGAGATGAGGTGAGCGTCACAGTCGGGAGTGGGGGGGGGGGGGGGGGCTTTTCTCTGGGAAGTTTGCTGTAACAGCAAGATCATCTAATGTGATGCCTTATAGCCAGGATGGCACATAAGCACATTGTCACAGAAAACAGTCCGTTTTAAATGTCAGTGTTAGACTACATGGCAGTACTGGACTACATGGCAGTACTGGACTACATGGCAGTACTGGACTACATGGCAGTACTGGACTACATGGCAGTACTGGACTACATGGCAGTACATGGCATGTCAGCATTTCAGCATGTACATAGCATCTCAGTCAAGCCAACAGCACAAAGTGCGTCACCCTGCCTACATACGCCCTCTGCTGTTCAGATTTCACAGTGCACTTGATGCAGGACCGCATGGCATGGTCATGTTAGCCGCCTGACCTAGATGATGTAACCACATGAACTGGTCAATAATCCTCTCAATAAAGAATATCTGCAAGTCTATATACCAGATCCACAGTACAGCTGGAATAGAATAATTCATTTAAATCTCTGATGCGAAATCTCTGGAATGTTAGCGCCAGGGTAAGGTTTCCTACTGTTAAACACACCAGATCTTTTTTTAACATTTTGGTTTAAAAACGTGGCCATGTTTTGAGAGCTCAGTTATTCAGGTTTTTTATGTCTAGTTTATGATAGATTGTATACCTGAGTTCATGAGACATAGAGGGGGAAAGAAAAACTAGGCTTCTAACTTGAAGAATTATACAATTCTGTCTTGAAATAGTTTGATTTATAATACATTTGCCTGGTCAGATGATGATACTGGGATTATTGCCTTTTTATGTTTGTGTTCCCCGTTTTCCTTATAAACCTGAATTGTACTTATGTAATAAAAACGATTTGATATGCAATGTCCTGTTCAATTGTCTTTTCAATTATACTGATTATTTATTATATATACACACAAGTGTGCTTTAATTATTTATTAACAATTAATATTACCATAAGTGTGCTGGACTGGGTGTGTATATATATATTACCATAGAAACTGCTCTCGTAATATAAACATGTTCATAACTACCACGAAAGTTGGGTTGGGTATATAGGCCCTGTTTCCCAAACATGGGTTAAGCCTAGTCATAGCCTAAACACGTTTTCAATGGAGAACTACTTTGACTTGTTCTCTACTTTTTAGCGCTAGGCTCAGTTTATGTCAGAGAAACTGGGCCGGAGAGTTTAGAGACAGTGACATCCGGTTGCCAAGATATTTACCGGACACGAGATACATAATCGCGCGAGGGTTCATCTTTGTATAAAAACCACGCGTCTCCATTCCTTAGGTCTCTTTCAATCGGATCGGAGACAAAATGGTGAGTCTGTGCTGATGGTGTTAGGGGTACTCATCCAACTGAAATCTGATCCATCTTACAGCTATATATCTCGTATTGAGCAAACTAGTAATTGTGTAGACATGCATTACATTAATATAGTTGCATTTTTGGTGTCTCGCCTTGTAAAATGTTGAACATTACTCAAACTAGTAGCATGGGTCAAAATGGCTGCGGCATCGTAGCGGTAATGGAAGTTTATCTACCAGCCTCCCGCCACTATTCTCGTCTTTTTCGTGACTGAGTATAATCCAGTGGAGGCTAAGAGAGACCCAGCTCTAGGAAGCAGGGCTGCCCCAAAACAATGGGCGACTCTGCGCCGAAAGGTCTGGAACAAATACTACAAACTAGACCTGGCCCGCTGACCTACCGGTCAATACGGAGATTTCTTTTTTACTTTAAATAACTACAAATATTTCACAGCACCTTATAGACCTGAATATAATTACAGGTCGAACAAAATAACGTTCTCGCACTGCTTATGAGTTGTCTTAATTCATTGATATTGGCAAGTCATGCTTAACGGCTAGCTCGTAGACTGACCATGTGTGTAACTCGTCCTCCCCCTCCAGTCTCACCGCAAGTTTTCTGCCCCGCGACACGGATCCTTGGGCTTCCTTCCCCGCAAGAGGAGCCGACGCCACCGGGGTAAGGTCAAGAGCTTCCCCAAGGATGACCCCACCAAGCCCGTCCACCTGACCGCGTTCCTCGGGTACAAGGCGGGCATGACGCACATCGTGCGCGAGGTCGACCGACCTGGCTCAAGTGAGTTCACTTTTTAATGTTTTTATTTGCACGTCAATTCATAAGTTTCTCTGCCAGTGATGATCCCCTCGACGGGCGGACATAGTGGGCTTTAAACCCGTGCTGAATGTCGAGTACTGAGCGCAGTTATAATTTATTGGGTGAGGTTAGCGAGTTCTAGTGTAAATTTGAACCCTGGTTAGATGTCAGGCAGTAACTTGCTGAAACTAAATACTTAAACTATTTAAACAGAGGTCAACAAGAAGGAAGTTGTGGAGGCCGTGACCATCGTGGAGACCCCTCCCATGATCGTGGTGGGTGTCGTGGGCTACGTTGAGACCCCTCGCGGCCTGCGCTCCTTCAAGACCATCTTTGCCGAGCACGTTAGCGACGAGTGCAAGCGTCGCTTCTACAGGAACTGGTGAGTCGCGCACCAGGGCGGTTTAAACGCCTGTTCGCTACCCAACCATGTCCAACTAACATGCTGTTGGGCTTGGAAAGTTTGGGGAAAATTAAACTTGTATTACACTGCCCCAACAAATGCCATGAGGCTCAAAACCAACCCAACAGCTATTGGCGTGTGTTTGGGCAGTGTAATCCAGCCTTAGCTGTAGATGCTGTGTTGGAGCGTCCATGTTAGTGCCCAGTGAAACCTGTATGTTCCTGAGCGTGTCTGACCTGTCGGTGCCCCCTGGTGGCAGCTCCTCTCAGGTGCAGCGCGCCCTGACGAGCTCTGGGCTCCTCTGGCCGGTGGAAAGAGCTTCTTAGAAGCCGTGCCATGAGCCCAAACCCTGTGCTGTCGATGCCCCCCTGCCCCCCTGGGGGGGGCGAGGGCGACCAGCCAGGCGTAGGCCTCTTCCTCTGGCCTAATGGGTCATGAAGACCTGCGCCAACTCCCCCCCGTGTGCCTCCTGTGTCGCTACGCTGCCCCCTCCCAGGTATAAGTCCAAGAAGAAGGCCTTCACCAAGTACTGCAAGAAGTGGCAAGATGACGAGGGCAAGAAGCAGCTGGAGAAGGACTTTGCCTCCATGAAGAAGTACTGCCAGGTGGTCCGCATCTTGGCCCACACACAGGTGGGTGTGAGAGCCTCCTGGTGGGCATGCGGAGGTGTTGTCTCAAGTTGGCAGTCAATGTAGAGGTGTTATTAGTGGACAACGTTGATTAAACATTTAAACAAACGTAGCAACAGGTGGCTTATCCCCGCACGTCTGGGGTTTGTAAGACACATGGCTAATAAACCCAGCTAGCTGCTGTTAACTTCCGCCTTGGTCAACAGACATGCTTATAAAACGCAGTTCTAATGCCACTGAAGGACGGGTTATAAAATGTACTTGGTAAATGTTTCCAGGATGGATCAAGTGTTTTGGGAATGATTAGGCCAGTAGCTCCATGCTAACAGCCCCCTGTCCCCCCCCCTCCAGATGCGCCTGCTGCCTCTGAGGCAGAAGAAGTCCCACCTGATGGAGGTGCAGCTGAACGGAGGCACCATCGCTGACAAGGTGGACTGGGCCCGTGAGAAGCTGGAGCAGGCTGTGCCCATCGCCAACGTCTTCACTCAGGACGAGATGATTGACGTCATCGGGGTCACCAAGGGTCACGGCTACAAGGGTGAGTCACCAGGATGAAGTCGGGGGGGCTCTCACGTGACTAGTTGGCAGTGTTTCCCATCCCTGGTCCTCAGGGAAGCCTTGCATGTTCTAGATGTTTCCCTCTTTCAACACATCTGATCCTAATGACTCATCAAGCTCAGCAGAAGCCTGGTAATAACTTGGGTGTATTGGAGCAGGAAAGATCTAGAACATGTTGGGAACCTCTGGCTGTGTCCCGGTGGAGGCCACAGGTAGCGTGTTGGTACAGTGTCGACGATGAGACCACGGAACACAGCGTCAGGCATGACGCCTGACACGCATGAAGAAACACTCCATGCTGCCTTCCTTCTGAGACACTCTGTAACAGACCACACCTCAGCCCTCGCTCCAGAGAGCTGGTGTGTTTGTGTGAGAGCTGCTGGTGACCTGGTCCTTCTGTCCCCCCCACAGGTGTCACCAGCCGCTGGCACACCAAGAAGCTGCCCAGGAAGACCCATCGTGGGCTGAGGAAGGTGGCCTGTATCGGAGCGTGGCATCCTGCCCGTGTGGCCTTCTCTGTGGCCCGTGCTGGTCAGAAGGGCTACCACCACCGGACTGAGATCAACAAGAAGGTACGGGCCTCATCTGGGAGGAAATGAGTCATGGCAGCCACAAGAGCGCTCGTTTTGATGTGTACAAGCTGTACCCACACCTATCCCTACGGTGGACTGAGGGGTCTGACTGAGGGGAAGGTGTGTTGTGTTGCGGTGTGTGTTGGTCACGGTCCTCACTGGTACTTCCTATTCCAGATCTACAAGATCGGCCAGGGCTTCCACACCAAGGATGGCAAACTGGTGAAGAACAACGCTTCAACAGAGTACGACCTGTCCAACAAGAGCATCAACCCCCTGGTGAGTTCTGCTGCACCACACATGGCCTGTGGCCTCGTCTTGTTAGTCTCGTCTGGCTTGTGGCCTGACTTGTTTCCTGGCCTAACCTTGCTGTTCTGTTTCTAGGGAGGGTTTGTCCACTACGGAGAGGTGACCAATGACTTTGTCATGCTGAAGGGCTGTGTGATTGGGACCAAGAAGAGGGTGCTGACCCTGCGCAAGGTAAGACCGGCCCTCGTGACACACCCCGCTCCCTCCCCTGTGGAGACCTGGCCTGTGGTCTAACGACAGCTTGTTTCCCCGTCAGTCTCTGCTGGTGCAGTCGAGCCGGAGAGCCCTGGAGAAGATTGACCTGAAGTTCATCGACACCACATCCAAGTTCGGCCACGGCCGCTTCCAGACCATTGAGGAGAAGAAGGCGTTCATGGTGAGGTTCCTCATGGAGCTCATGCGTGTGGAGCGCTTCAGCCCTGGTCCTCAGAACCCACTATCCTGCATGCTCAACATGGTTTCCTGCTCCAGGACACCTGATTGTAATGAAGGGGTCATTACCAGGCTTCTGCTGAGCTTGACAATCAGGTGTTGGAGCAGGGCAACATCTAAAACATGCATGCTAGGGGGTCCCTGAGGACTAGAGTTGAGAACCACTTATTTAGTATCAAGTGTGCTGTACCATGTGACTTTCCACGCCTCCCTGCACTGTTCGTAACCTGGTTCACTCTCAGTATGAATTGTGGGTTCCATTCCAGTGCTAAATAAATCCACCCAGTGAGGCAGGGGAGTTGTCTGGTTGTGCTGTCTCCCTGTTCACTCTCTGGGTACACTGCCGTTAGCCACGTCTGTTAGCGCCCTGGCTGCAGAGCTGCCTGTGTCGGCATCGTGTTAGCATCAGCGGCATGGCTGCAGAGCTGCCTGTGTCGGCATCGTGTTAGCATCAGCGGCATGGCTGACCACCTCTCTCTCTCTCTACAGGGACCACTCAAAAAGGATCGCATCTCCAAGGAAGAGACCGCCTGAGATCTCGTTGGGACCTGTCTGTTTATGCAGGACGGCAGATTTCAATAAAAGACCAAATCAAAGTCGCTAGTCTGTCTCTTTAATCCAGAAGGTTATCATGACACGGTGTTCTTGTGACCATGTGGTTGACAAAGTACAGGGATTCTAACCATGACTGTCAGGCGACATGTTAGGGCTCCAGTATGGGGTACTGGTCAATGAGGGCCTTATCTGTCTTGTCAGAGGGGCCAAGTAGCTGTGGTCTGGTTAGGGAGGGCCTTGTAGCTGTGCTTGTCAGCATGTTGGAAAGCTGCAAATGACAGCTTGGTCAATAATTAATCCAGCAGGTGAGCTTGAGTTTGCTTCAGTGACATGGTTGCATGAGCAGGTGGGTGATAAAGCTGAACATGCCTCATGTAAGGCTGCAGTGCTGTGCAGTTAACCAGCTGTTAGACCAGTGTGGTCCTGAACTAGTAACCTTACCTTGTACCCAGGAGAAACTAGGCATGAGTACTGGTCAACACATCTGGCTTTCCACAGACGGCATCCCCAGAACCAGGAATGTAGACCGTGTATTTACATGTTAAATCTGTCAAATGGGCAGTGTAGTGTACTGAATTGGCACATTTTAGAAGGGTGTTTAGAGGCTGGTGTTAAAGGAGAAACGCGCCATGTCTAAGTGGCTGCATGTCCTTCGTCTCACGCTTTTCTTCAGCTGACTCTAGAACTTTCTAAGCTACTGTTCAGTAATTAAGCTTCACCATTCTCTGACTCATCACTGCAAAAACTGCTTTCAGCAGGTAACGATCAGGACCCCAAGGAGCCTTGGGCCATGGAGCTGTCCCACACAATGCCTGTCACATTTCTGCATAATATTCTGCGCTCGATGCAAAAATGAGGATTTTAACAAGTTTTCAAGGTCTCTTCAACCTGAAGTCTCTCAAGCCTCTTGTCTTTGTTCCAGGGTTTCTGAGTTCCTCAACTTCCAGCAACTAATTTTTCTGTAATCAACATCCAACTAATGAAAAATACCAAGTAATATTTTTTCACCTTTATAAATTGATACAGCAACATCCCCTACAAACAGGGTTCATACAGGCTGTCTCTCTGGAAGAGAGGCAGAGCTGGGCTGTCTCTCTGGGAGAGAGGGTGGAAGAGAGGCAGAGCTGGGCTGTCTCTCTGGGAGAGAGGGTGGAAGAGAGGCAGAGCTGGGCTGTCTCTCTCTGGGAGAGAGGGTGGAAGAGAGGCAGAGCTGGGCTGTCTCTCTGGGAGAGAGGGTGGAAGAGAGGCAGAGCTGGGCTGTCTCTCTGGGAGAGAGGGTGGAAGAGAGGCAGAGCTGGGCTGTCTCTCTGGGAGAGAGGGTGGAAGAGAGGCAGAGCTGGGCTGTCTCTCTGGGAGAGAGGGTGGAAGAGAGGCAGAGCTGGGCTGTCTCTCTGGGAGAGAGGGTGGAAGAGAGGCAGAGCTGGGCTGTCTCTCTGTGAGAGAGGGTGGAAGAGAGGCAGAGCTGGGCTGTCTCTCTGGGAGAGAGGGTGGAAGGGAGGCAGATCTGGCCTGTGTCTCTGTGTCTGGAGGGGCAGTCATGGAGATGGTCCTGCTGTTATGTAACAGGGGCAGTGACCCTCACTGCAGAGAAGAGAGAGTCAGCCTCTCTCTACCTCAACCACAGCGCTCTTTCCATAAGCCCCCCACCCCCCTGTCAGTGCTGCTGGAACATGACCCTGTGGATTTGATGACCGTCCGAAAAGGCCGTTATCTTGCTCCTGTTCCCAGGCAGGTGAAGTGGGGGTGACACGGGTTCTCTAAGAAGCTGTCGGCATGCTGCAGTGCACCTCAGTGTGCATGCTAATAAGGCCCAGTCCCTGACCAGAACACACACCCCCTTTCTCCCTGTGGTGGTGCTGTTCCTCTGGCTAGCACACACTTCTCCCAGACAGACATGTAGAGTGCGTTAGTCCTAAATGTCCAGTACTCTTCTCAAAGCCAGTATGGTGAATGACAGAGTGTGTGTGTGTGGTTATGAACCCACACCTGTATGTCCCCCAGCAGAGCCGCTGTTCTAGTGAGAGAAAACAAGGTGCATGCTGGGACAGCAGACATCCTGGCCAAGCTTGTGTGTCTTGGCAGATTGCCAGACCTCGATGTTATCCTGCAGAGAGAGGGAACTGACCGTGGGGTCGTAGCTGGGAGTCGAACCGGGGTTAGGGTTAGGGAGCCTGGCCCTCACCCCCCCACCCACATAGAGAAGGGGAACCTGCCCCTCACCCCCCCACCCACATAGAGAAGGGGAACCTGCCAGACACAAGCTTTCGGTACATTGGAGGGACTGCTTCTAATAATCAAGCAGTACAATATTGAGATGATATATACTGAATCACACTTCATCCAATAACATCCACCGGAGAGGACATGGGTCCTGACTGCCTCGTCTGCTAGAGGACTGCAGAGGCAGGAGAGAGAGGCAGGAGAGAGGAGAGGCACAAGAAAGATTAAAGGCAGGAGAGAGAAATGAGAGGAGAGAGGCAGGATAGAGAGAGGAGATGCAGGAGAGAGAGAAGAGAGAGAGGCAGGAGAGAGAGAGAATAGATTCAGCAGAGAGGCAGGAGAGAGGCAGGAGAGGAAGGCAGAGTGAGAGGCAGGAGAGAGAGAGGCAGGAGAGCCCCTGTACGTAGAGCTTGTTTGGAGACTTCATCCAGCTCTTTACTGCAGCACCCCTGCACTGTGGCATCAGTATTCCAACCCTGTTCCCATGGACACCACGTTCCCTGGGCTGGCAAACCCGGCCTTCCTGCAGCACTCTTAACTGCCACCAGAGGGCAGAAGGACTCGTGCTCTCCTCCCCAGCCCGGCCCTCCTCTCCCTGAGCCCTGTCTGCTGTCTAGCAGTTGGACTCATCTTTTTGAGGAGGCCAAACGTTTTTTTTTTTTTTTTTTTTTTTCTTTTTTTCTCCCCATATTGCTTGTTACAACTTGTTCAAGCGGTATTGTGACAGTTCTCTCATCTTTCCTGACTCACCCCTACATGGTGGTTGTTAGTTGCGTTTCCAGTAACAAAGCATCAAATATTATACTGGTTTCTACTCTCAGAGAACAGATTCTGGCGTTTTGTCGTCGTGGCGTCAGGGGAGAGAAGCCTGGGTAGCTCTGTAGTCAAGCAACTCTCCATGACCCAGAAATAACCCAGGGTTAGCACAGTCAGCAACTGCTCTCTGGTCAGCACAAACAGGAGGCCACATCTCTCTCTCCCTCTCTCTCGTTCTCTCTCTCTCACACACACACACACACACACACACACACACAAACAACATACATTTCAAGCATTGGCGCTAACCTGTTAGAGCAGCTCTACAACATCGCTCCTTCCCTGCCCAGGTTTCTTTGACTCCTCCTCTTCTCCTCCAGCCTCTCTTCCTCCATCCTCTCCTCCTCCAGCCTCTCTTCCTCCATCCTCTCCTCCTCCAGCCTCTCTTCCTCCATCCTCCTCCATCCCCTCCTCCATCCTCTCCTCCTCCAGCCTCTCCTCCAGGACTGGGCTCAGTGTCCTCTCCCACCCATCTGGCTGTGTTTGGGGATGGGAGTGAGGACTTCAGGGCCCCAGTCCCAGAGCTTCAGGAAGTCACACGTGAGGGACTGCTGCTTTGATGTGGGGTTTCTAACCTGGGAGACCGCCGTACACACCGGGATAACTTCAGAGGTTGTGCTCCTGGTGTTACGAGCCAGAAGGGGACAGTCTGTTCCTCTGGTCTCGTCTCTTCAGCCTCCCTCCCTCCCCCCCCCCTCCCTCCCCGCCTCCCTCCCTGCCTCCCTCCCTGCCTCCCTCCCCCCCCCCCTCCCCCCCCTCCCCCCTCCCCCCTCCCCCCCTCCCTCCCTCCCCCCTCGGGTGCTGTGATCACACAGCCCTGCAGACACACCAGGCACTTTGATCACAACACCAGGAGAGAGAGAAAAAGGGAATGAGAGAGAGAGAGGGAGAGGCAGAGAGGGAGAGGGAGAGGGAGAGAGGGAGAGGGAGAGGGAGAGGGAGAGGGAGAGGGAGAGGCAGAGGCAGAGGCAGAGGGAGAGGGAGAGGCAGAGGGAGAGGGAGAGGGAGAGGGAGAGGGAGAGGGAGAGGGAGAGGGAGAGGGAGAGGGAGAGGGAGAGACACACACACACACACACACTGAGGGACATCCAGTAAGAAGATCATTCCTGTGCACACTGAACACACAAACATACACAACACACACACACAAATCTTCTTCTCAATTCCTCCTCATGCTCCAGAAATGACACCCTGCACCCTGTATCTAAGCAACCAAGCATGGAACGTCAGCCTATGAGTGGCGTGTGGAGCTGGAACTGCAAGTCAGTGCTTCATGAATGGAGCTACTGTTAGCATTAGATTCAGCATCAGCTTTAGCGTTAGAGTTAGCGTCGGCATTAGCATTAGCATTAGCGCCGATCACATTCCAGTGCTCACAGTGACATCACCACGGAATGTTCAACTCGGTCAGACTGCCAGGAACTGTTCTTCAAGGGCATGACTGCCCACCCCAGCCCCCTGGCCCCAGCCCCCTGGCCCCAGCCCCCCTGGCCCCAGCCCCCTGGCCCAGCCCCCTGACTCCAGCTCCCTGACTCCAGCCCCCTGGCCCAGCCCCCTGGCCCCAGCCCCCTGGCCCCAGCCCCCTGGCCCAGCCCCCTGACTCCAGCTCCCTGACTCCAGCCCCCTGACTCCAGCTCCCTGACTCCAGCCCCCTGGCCCAGCCCCCTGACTCCAGCTCCCTGACTCCAGCCCCCTGGGCCCAGCCCCCTGGCCCCAGCCCCCTGGCCCCAGCCCCCTGGCCCCAGCCCCCTGACTCCAGCCCCCTGGGCCCAGCCCCCCTGGCCCCAGCCCCCTGGCCCCAGCCCCCTGACCCCAGCCCCCTTACTCCAGCCCCCTGCTGAGACACAGGGTGAGAGGGAGGACTGTAGGAGCCAAAGAGAGCCTTCTCCTAACGAGCTCATTAAGAATAAG
>NC_061076.1:16864992-16963479 GCF_021917145.1 Hypomesus transpacificus | reverse complement strand
GAGAGGCATCCTGGTCATTAGACTTTCATTATAACTCGGATCCATTCCACGCGATCGGAGCGAGAGCTTCTTTAAACACCGAGCGGTGAAATCTCTGGAATCTGGGACTGTCTCTGGACAGAAGTCTCACGTTGTACAGATGGCTTGCGTGCATGTGACTGGGAGTTACACCAAGTTAGAACTGTTCTGTAACTTCTATATATCTATATGTATACAGTTCTGAATAAGGACCCTAACAGCATCAATCTGCAGTGATAACATTCTGCAGTGATAACATCCTGCAGTGATAACATCCTGCAGTGATAACATCCTACTGTGATAACATCTTGCAGTGATAACATCCTGCTGTGATAACATCCTGCAGTGATAACATCCTGCTGTGATAACATCCTGCGGTGATAACATCCTGCTGTGATAACATCCTGCTGTGATAACATCCTGCAGTGATAACATCCCGTCTCTCCATCACAGCGCCCCAGTTTGGACTCATCCGAGAGGGTTCCTTTCCCTTCGGCAGGTGTGAGTGATCAGCGATAACCTGCAATAAACGGGTCCATCGACGTGTGCTGGTGGAGAGGGTGAGCCAGTCACACCCAGAGCTCTGACAGACCAGCCCGGGGTAGAGACACTATCGATCTGTTCTCTGGTCATGTTGGATAAAGATAGGCGGCCCTACACTAGTAACAACTGCAGCTAAAAATAACACGAGGAAATCAAGTCCACAGACAGACCGATACACACAGACAGAAACGCACACATACACACACACAGATATGCACATACACAGACACACACACACACCATCACTCCTCACATGGGCTGTAACGATGGTGCTGAGCCAGTCTTCGGAGGGGATCATCACCACAGGGACTTGGACCCCATCCCCTCCTTCACGTTGGTCCTCTTGTCTGATGTACGTCCTTCAGGTTCAGGGGACCAGGGCTTCCTCGGCAGGCTGCCTGTCTGGGACGCTGCCACCCAAGTTTACTGCACGTCTCCCATCCCTGTCAGCCTCCAGGGCTGGTCATCCAGACTGGAGCCATGACCACCAAATCTCCCTCCTCGGGCCCTGACTCGGTGCCCAGGCCCACGGTAGCAGAGCTGCCTCACACTGCCTCACACACCACAAGTTCTTCCACGCCTCACACTCTGCCTCACACTCTGCCTCACACTCTGCCTCACACGCTGCCTTTGAAGCAGCCGAGCCAAGCGACCCAGCACTGAGTGAGAGAGTCGCTCCCGCTAATGTCTGGTCTAGTGAAAGGGCAACTAGCACACCAATAAAAAGGATGGGCCTACTGGTGTCTGCAGTCACAAAGGAAAAGAAGTCGGAGCCACCCTAGACACCCTGTTGCACCCCCCACCTGCCCCCCTAGACACCCTGTTCCACCCCCCACCTGCCCCCCTAGACACCCTGTTCCACCCCCCACCTGCCCCCCTAGACACCCTGTTCCACCCCCCACCTGCCCCCCTAGACACCCTGTTCCACCCCCCACCTGCCCCCCTAGACACCCTGTTCCACCCCCCCTCCTTGCCAGCAGCCAGGGCTGGGTCAGCGGGTGAAGATGAGGCAGTAATCCTACCCCCTCCACCAGGGTGGACGTGTCCTAATGCAGTGTAATGCCCCTTTAGGCCTGGGTCATTAGCCTGTAAGGGCATGCTCCAGGCCCCTAATCCTTATCTGATTGGGCGATGAGACTAATCCTGCTGTGATATCTCTGTGGTATCTCTACCCCTGCTCCTGTCTCTCTGATACACACACACACACAAGCACACACAAGCACACACTCACACACACACAAGCACACACACACACAGACGTGAACACACAATAATGAATACGCTCCCACCCCCCACCCCCAGACCACACGTGCTCCAGCAGCTCCAGCCCCTAAACCCCACCCCTAAGCTCCAGCCCCTAAACCCGGTGTTCACCGGCGCATGAATGTCACGCACACGCAATGGCCCGCCCACATGCTCATACATAAAAACATGTCAATCCGCAGCAGTTCGCGGTATCCTCACGGTGATTGACAAGCACACTGCTTCTGAAGTTGGGTCAATAAATCCCCTCCTCCACCCCCCTCCTCCACCACCCCCCCTACACCCTGAGAGCAGGAGCTCTGTAGCAGGAGCTCTGTAGCAGGAGGGCTGTAGCAGGAGGGCTGTAGCAGGAGGGCTGTAGCAGGAGGGCTGTAGTAGGAGCTCTGTAGCAGGAGGGCTGTAGCAGGAGGGCTGTAGCAGGAGGGATGTAGCAGGAGGGATGTAGCAGGAGGGCTGTAGCAGGAGCTCTGTAGCAGGAGGGAGGGATGTAGCAGGAGGGCTGTAGCAGGAGGGCTGTAGCAGGAGCTCTGTAGCAGGAGGGCTGTAGCAGGAGGGCTGTAGCAGGAGCTCTGTAGCAGGAGGGCTGTAGCAGGAGCTCTGTAGCAGGAGCTCTGTAGCAGGAGGGCTGTAGCAGGAGGGCTGTAGTAGGAGCTCTGTAGCAGGAGGGCTGTAGCAGGAGCTCTGTAGCAGGAGCTCTGTAGCAGGAGCTCTGTAGCAGGAGCTCTGTAGCAGGAGGGCTGTAGTAGGAGCTCTGTAGCAGGAGGGCTGTAGCAGGAGCTCTGTAGCAGGAGGGCTGTAGCAGGAGGGCTGTAGCAGGAGGGCTGTAGCAGGAGCTCTGTAGCAGGAGGGCTGTAGCAGGAGGGCTGTAGCAGGAGGGCTGTAGCAGGAGGGCTGTAGCAGGAGCTCTGTAGTAGGAGGGCTGTAGCAGGAGGGCTGTAGCAGGAGGGCTGTCACGCAGCATGTGTGCTGTGCCCCGTCCATTATGGATGAGCATGCGGGGATGAGAACAGCCTGACCGCCAGCGAGCTGCCATGTTCAGGTGAAGGATGTTGCCTGGTGGCAGCACGCCTCTTACACCAGGTAGGCTAATGAGAGAGGGGAGGGAGGGAGAAGGGGGGACCCCACCGAGGCCTAAAGTGACTCTCTTTTGTCCTCGTCTCCCCCCTACCCCCCCCCCCCCCTCTCCTCTGAGACCAGAAGGCGGCGCTGTGATGAAGACGAACGCTGCAGCTCCTGGAAGGGAGGAGGGGGTCTCTAGCCCGCCGCCCCAGACGGCCTCCAGGGAACCACCCATCTGCACCCAGCATGTTCCCACTGACTACCACCGTCCACACACACACAAACCTGGGCAGGCCCCACCACCTCCTCCTCCATCCCCTAGTCTTTCCTCTCCTCTGTTCATCCTCCTCCTCCTCCACCAGCCCCCCCTCCCTCCTACTCCCAGGGTTCCAGAGTTCCAGGGTTCCAGGGTTCTCTAATGGTTTTTGGTTAAGGAGCTTCACACCTTGGGTTCACACACATGCATTAGTTAGACGTAGTAGCACGGGGTGTCCTCTGCCTCCAGGTCTTAAAGGGACAGGACGCAGAGTCACAGTCTTAAAGGGACAGGACGCAGAGTCACAGTCTTAAAGGGACAGGACGCAGAGTCACAGTCTTAAAGGGACAGGACGCAGAGTCAAAGTCTTAAAGGGACAGGACGCAGAGTCACAGTCTTAAAGGGACAGGATGCAGAGTCACAGGAGATTTGGGAGGCCAGGGTGTGAGGCAGCTGCTGACTGTGGAGATATCATACACACACACACACTCCCGTGAGTCAGACCATTGTGTAACTTTGTAACTTTGACTAGATAGAGTGAAGTGTAGGTTGGGAGTGTAAAGAGCTCTGAGAGGGTCTCCTCTCCCCAACTGGAACACCAACCTCGCCCCCCTGGATCTGTACCCTGAGGGGGACAGCGGGGGAGAGGGGAGCAGGGGGGGCTAGGGGGCAGGGGAGGATGGTGTGAAAGGAGGAGGAAGGAGGTTGATGTGGTAGGAGCCTTCAGGTTGTGTTTGCGTGGGGACTAGATGAGAGACTTGGGGAGTGTGTTTGAGGGTGTATGAGGGAGGAGGTGGCGAGTCTGGCTCCATGGTGTGACTGTTTCTATCACCCGACAGATTAGAGCAGGGTTAAGACTGCTGTTCCCTCCCGCTCACACCATGGCAAACACGGCCGTACGATAAGCCACATTGTGGATGATGAAGTATGGGGTTGACACTTCTGCTCTGCTTCTCTGCAGCTGTATCTAACGGCCTTTTCATTCGCTATTTTTCAATATCCCAGATTTGGGGAATAAATTGTGCTAATCACCCATGAATGCATTTACTCGCTTGTTTTTTGTGTGTGTGTTTTTTTACAGACCAATTTCCCCAGCAGGAAGTCATTTGAATTGGTATTCAAATGAATCTGACCCCGATGTGTGAATGCGACGACTCCACTCCCCCACTCCCTCTCTGTCTCTCTCTCACACTCTCTCACTCTCTCTCTCTCTCTCTCTCTCTCTCTCTCTCTCCAGAGACCATTCATGAATCGCAAATGACAAATCAGCTGTTATTTCCTGCCATTTCGAGGCTGGATTCAAGGGAAGTTACACACACAAAACAACGAGTCAGTGATTCACCAGGGAACAAGGGTTTCATCAGGTTTAGAACACTGACAGCTTCTCCTGCCAGTCAGATACCAGCCTGTCAGGGGCCGAGGACATGGCCCCAGCACCTGCAGACACACAACAGTCATCCGGAAATATGAAGGTCTTTCTAATCTACAGTCAACATCAAAACCCGAAAGCCTCCACAAAGTCAGTGTGTTTAACTATGTTAGTATCCAGAGTCAGTGTGTTTAACTATGTTAGTATCCAGAGTCAGTGTGTTTAACTATGTTAGTATCCAGAGTCAGTGTGTTTAACTATGTTAGTATCCAGAGTCAGTGTGTTTAACTATGTTAGTATCCAGAGTCAGTGTGTTTAACTATGTTAGTATCCAGAGTTGCTATCCAGCTGTTTGTCCAGGCTGGCAGTCCAGAGCAGGGCAGAAAGTGGTTCTTGCTGTGGGGAGGACAGACAGACCTTGAGCATCAAGCAGATGTCTGCTCATCCAGATGTGTTGGAAGTCGCTCTGGGATTCCTGTGGGAGGAGACTGCTGTTCTCCTAACCTCACTGTTGCCCGACGTCCTACCAATAACATCTAGCAGAGACTGGTGCCTTTTCCGACATTGGCTAGATGCTTCACCTTCATATGGTTTCCAATCATAGCATTGGAACAAAGTACAGCAAGCGCTGCGATGGAGGAGGGCGTGTTTAGTACAGGACCCAGAGGGGAGGGAGGTAGAGAGGGGTGTTTAGTACAGGACCCAGAGGGGAGGGGGGGAGGGAGGGTGTTTAGTACAGGACCCAGAGGGGAGGGGGGGAGGGAGGGTGTTTAGTACAGGACCCAGAGGGGAGGGGGGGAGGGAGGGTGTTTAGTACAGGACCCAGAGGGGAGGGGGGGAGGGAGGGTGTTTAGTACAGGACCCAGAGGGGAGGGGGGGAGGGAGGGTGTTTAGTACAGGACCCAGAGGGGAGGGGGGGAGGGAGGGTGTTTAGTACAGGACCCAGAGGGGAGGGGGGGTAGAGGGAGGGTGTTTAGTACAGGACCCGGAGGGGAGGGGGGGAGGGGAGGGTGTTTAGTACAGGACCCAGAGGGGAGGGGGGGTAGAGGGGGGTGTTTAGTACAGGACCCAGAGGGGAGGGGGGGGTAGAGGGGGGTGTTTAGTACAGGACCCAGAGGGGAGGGGGGGTAGAGGGGGGTGTTTAGTACAGGACCCAGAGGGGAGGGGGGGGTAGAGGGGGGTGTTTAGTACAGGACCCAGAGGGGAGGGGGGGAGAGGGGCGTGTTGAGTACAGGACCCAAAGGGGAGGGGGGGAGGGAGGAGGGTGTTGAGTACAGGACCCAGAGGGGGGAGGGAGGGTGTTTAGTACAGGACCCAGAGGGGGGGAGGGAAGGTGTTTAGTACAGGACCCAGAGGGGAGGGGGGTAGAGGAGGGTGTTTAGTACAGGACCCAGAGGGGGGGAGGGAGGGTGTTTAGTACAGGACCCAGAGGGGAGGGGGGGTAGAGGGGCGTGTTTAGTACAGGACCCAGAGGGGGGGAGGGAGGGTGTTTAGTACAGGACCCAGAGGGGAGGGGGGGTAGAGGGGGGTGTTTAGTACAGGACCCAGAGGGGAGGGGGGGAGGGAGGACTGAATGCACCAAGGCCTCTCAGAGAATCTCAGCGCTCAGAAGAGCGTGTTAGTAACGCTTCGTGACCCCGCAAGGTCACAGCCTTGCTCTCCCTCGCCCTGGACCCCGTCCGGAGCGCCACAGGAAGCGGGCGCAGCGAGACAGGAAGCGGGCGCAGCGAGACAGGAAGCAGATCGGCTCAGTTAGACCAGCCAGACGTGTGAGGGGGTATGGTACCTCCGTGTTTAACACATCGGGAAAGAACAGTGAGTGCGACCGTCAAAGACAAGAACAGTTCAGGCACGGCAATCATCCGTAGCTGAAAATAGCCCTTTGGCAGAAACGGGTGCCTCCATGTTGTTATTGTGCAGACCTTCGCATTTGAAGAACTCATCTAGGTCACGTCATCACCAGTTTAACACCCAGCCGCAAGCTTTCACCAGTGTGGCAAATTTGCTTGCATCCTCTCAAACTGGGCATTATGGGATGGAGATTCCCCTTGAGAGTTCTCTGGAGACTCAACCGTCTCCCCGGTAACCCTGGGGTGTAGCTGTACCATGTTTTGGTTGATTATATGCAGGGGCACCGCATGGGATTCTGGGCCCCCTGGCTAATGTGTACTCTGGGCCCCCTGGCTAATGTGTACTCTGGGCCCCCTGGCTAATGTGTACTCTGGGCCCCCTGGCTAATGTGTACTCTGGGCCCCCTGGCTAATGTGTACTCTGGGCCCCCTGGCTAATGTGTACTCTGGGCCCCCTGGCTAATGTGTACTCTGGGCCCCCTGGCTAATGTGTACTCCGGGCCCCCTGGCTAATGTGTACTCTGGGCCCCCTGGCTAATGTGTACTCCGGGCCCCCTGGCTAATGTGTACTCCGGGCCCCCTGGCTAATGTGTACTCTGGGCCCCCTGGCTAATGTGTACTCCGGGCCCCCTGGCTAATGTGTACTCCGGGCCCCAAAATCTAAGTCATACAGGAATGTGGTTTGGCTGGGGCCCCTGTTTGACCCCCCCTTACAATTCCCCAGCCTGATTGTACCCCATGCTCGTAGGTGTGGAGGACATGCATGGTGTTCAACATCTACAAGTGCTGCTGCAGGTTGTCAATGAAGGAAGCAGAGGTTACATACACCTGTACCAGTGTAACTACCGCAGGAACACTAAGTTACAGTTGGATATCGTGAGTCAAGTAGCCTACCTTCCAAACAACACGTTCTCCATAGGCCGGAATGGGTCATCACCTCTTCGTTCTTCTTGCTGGTCTCGTTCTCGCTGACAGACTTGCTCTTGCAGGTGCCGCGCGAGTACAGCCAGTAGTCCGTGCCAACCGCGATGGTCATGAGGCTGAAGGCGGCGAACGCACCCACCGTGGTCAACAGCATCTGAACCCCGCGGTCAAACAGACCCATGTTTCCACATTCCATGAAAGGGGGACCCCCTTTCCTCTTGATATATAGGAAATAAATATTTGAAAATTTACGGGACCAAACCAAACTAAAAAAATGGGATATATTAGAGCGAAAGGAGGGGGAAGGAGCTGGATGCGGTAGGAGCCTTATGGTTGCGTTTAGGTGAGGACTAGATAAGAGAAATGGGGACGTTATTTTCGGGTGGGTTGGGGAGGAGCACGAGGTGCGTCTCTCTCCCCTGTTTGATTAGTCGAAATCACCCAAAAGATAAGATCGTAATTCTTCACAAGGTAGGATATAACTCCTACTAAAATGAACTATAGTCCAGTTGCAGCTGTTATGTTAAGTAATGTGGTAGCCGACTACTGCGCAAAGCTATACATGTGCGGATAATAGCCCACTATTTATAATTTATTATCACGGTAACTTGAGGCTGCCTTATTGAAATGAAATATTCTGTGTCATTGTTTGAGATAAATCCCTAGGTCTTAAAAATTTAGCATTTAACACGTGAACAGTTGGTTGGCAACCTGTTTCTTAACGTGTATGGTTACAACTAAGCTGTTTTATGGAGTTAAATAAATATGAGATCAAATGGACCGGGAGAAGGGGGTGGCGGTAGAGTAATGGCAGGCTCAGTAGAGCTACAACAGTTATGCCTGACAAGTCAATATTTCTGGAACTTAAGCCAAAGCTGAATTTGCCAGTGTAGTTTATAAATAGGCCTATGTCTATGATTACCTTATTGTATAATATTGTAATTAGGTGTCGATAGTCAGAGGGAAATACAGGAGAGATCTACGAAATCAAGGGCAGGGAAAATCTATCATACTAGTAAAACAGGGGGTAAATAGATAGACGGATTCAAGTCCAATCCAGACAAACAATTATCCTTGGCTTTTATAGGCCTATGCTGACTTAATGTTTAAGTAGGCTAGCCTAAATATTACGGGGCTAACAGCAATCCAAATCAAACCACAATGGAATGAAGAAATCAAGCAAATTAATAAATTATCAAATCAAGAGAAAGCAAGTCAAAATCAAACTAAACAGCTGCTATATAGCTGCTATATTTCCTTTTTCCTAAAATTCTGGTCCCCAGTTTCCATATGTAGCCCTTAGCTCTCTGAAGGTTTCCGCCGAAAATGGGGATTTGCAGTTTGAAGAGGTTCCGTCGTCGATCCGGAGAGAGCGGGGCGCATCCAGTAAGGCAAGCCGACCATTACTCGACATAGAGTCGGGAATGGGAGAACAAGGAGATGAAAATGCCGATAAAACCTATCCTTTTCGGTACTGCTGTTAATGCTGTTGCTTGGGTATCCAAATTCACGGCGCTTGTATCAACACCAGAAGCGTAGCCAGAATCGTCCCGTTTGCATAGCCCTTGCGCCATGTACATCAAAAAAATAATATCTGGGGACACCGAGTTGCAAATCAAAGAAAATTGACAGCAGGTTAAATGTTGTACTTCGTTCTCTTCCTCTTGGTCGCTTGGATGACAGCAGGTGTTTCCGACGGTGTAGGAGTGCTGTTTGCTTAGAAAAATATTACACAATCAGAGGATGAGACCGACGGAACGTCAAACCAGCGGCACAGGGTCAGAGCAGTGGAGTTGAGGGGCGCAGATTGGACGCTGTACCCTAGTCAGGATATCAGTGTCAGCGCTATACATTTATTTGAGCCTTTCCCCCTTCGGATGATGGGGACTGTCTGTATATAGGATGTTATTTGAATCTGGCAGTTTTGATTTGCGCACGCAGATCCACGCCAATAACACACGTTGAATGAAAATATTTGTACATGTATTTTCTGTTGTGAGGGGAGGGGTGAAGAGGGAACGTACATACATGTACAGTATGTTTCTGTACGAATGGGGAGAAAGATATGTAGGATTTCAGTGAAACCTTGAAGATACGTGATACAGTTAGCCTTTTCGAAAATGTTATCCTCTTGGGAAGCACATCTTTCTTAAAATTCTATTTTTATTCTCAAATGAAGGCACCGATACAATTTTCAGCTCTGAACTCGCGGCTTCCAGAAATGGTGCATCTTCCAACGTAACTCTTATTTCCACAGCTGTCATTATTTGAATTTGATTTCAATTGAAAGGGTTTGAGTTTAGATATAGCGTTTTGATTCATGCACTGCATATAATTGACAATTTTGGAGGATGGTGGAACGTGGATTGTTCGCTGCTGTGTTCCCATCTGAGGTCTCCTTGTGCGGTGCTGAAAGAACAGCTCGTGCACGCACGCCAGCGTCGTCAATGCGCGTGTCTCCCCCTGGCTTCTGAGCGCTGCACCTGCAATTGAATATTGAACCTATTTAAACCTTTTTTTTAGGACTGTACACCGGTTCAGCAGCAGACCTGCTGGCTCTCTACCCTGCTCTCCACCGCTAGTATTTACCAGACCAGGTTGTTACACAGTATTAGGACGCTATCAGCCGTGCCACAGCGGCCTCATTCGGCAATTAGCAAACAGTCCTGCTGGTTTTGGCCCAAGCTTCTATGATCTCAACAAACCCATGAAACAAACAAACAACATGTCTGAATGGATGACAGGCTGGCGGCCAGCCTCAGCAGGGGTAATGGACTCGTCGAGTTCATCCGTCTCCGCGTGTTGTAGCCCACTGAACACGCAGCCCGTTCTACACACATTAAGGGCGCCACGGTAGCTCACGTCACCGAAACGGTCCAATAAAGCGTTATTCCCCATGGGAAAATGTGTCCAAACTTTTGGCTGGTACTGTATATCTTTTCAACATGTTAACTGAGGTTGTCCCCAGCGCTGCACACTGAATACAGCTGATGTATCAGGGCACCAGTGAGCCAGAAGGCTCACTTCCTCACCGTGGAGATGCTACAAACACTCTTGCTAATAAGGTGAGGAACACTGTTGCCCTGGCACACACATCCCCAGTCCTGTCCTCCTGCCAGTACTGGCTGCCTGCTGGGCCTCGTCCTGGGAGACACTGGAGCCTGAGGGAGGTGGAGGGTGGAGGGCAGGAGCCTGAGGGAGGTGGAGGGTGGAGGGCAGGAGCCTGAGGGAGGTGGAGGGTGGAGGGCAGGAGCCTGAGGGAGGTGGAGGGTGGAGGGCAGGAGCCTGAGGGAGGTGGAGGGCAGGAGCCTGAGGGAGGTGGAGGGTGGAGGGCTGGAGCAGGAGCCTGAGGGAGGTGGAGGGTGGAGGGCAGGAGCCTGAGGGAGGTGGAGGGTGGAGGGCAGGAGCCTGAGGGAGGTGGAGGGTGGAGGGCAGGAGCCTGAGGGAGGTGGAGGGTGGAGGGCAGGAGCCTGAGGGAGGTGGAGGGTGGAGGGCAGGAGCCTGAGGGAGGTGGAGGGCAGGAGCCTGAGGGAGGTAGAGGGTGGAGGGCAGGAGCCTGAGGGAGGTAGAGGGTGGAGGGCAGGAGCCTGAGGGAGGTGGAGGGTGGAGGGCAGGAGCCTGAGGGAGGTGGAGGGCAGGAGCCTGAGGGAGGTGGAGGGCAGGAGCCTGAGGGAGGTAGAGGGTGGAGGGCAGGAGCCTGAGGGAGGTGGAGGGTGGAGGGCAGGAGCCTGAGGGAGGTGGAGGGCAGGAGCCTGAGGGAGGTGGAGGGTGGAGGGCAGGAGCCTGAGGGAGGTGGAGGGTGGAGGGCAGGAGCCTGAGGGAGGTGGAGGGTGGAGGGCAGGAGCCTGAGGGAGGTGGAGGGCAGGAGCCTGAGGGAGGTGGAGGGCAGGAGCCTGAGGGAGGTAGAGGGTGGAGGGCAGGAGCCTGAGGGAGGTGGAGGGTGGAGGGCAGGAGCCTGAGGGAGGTGGAGGGCAGGAGCCTGAGGGAGGTGGAGGGCAGGAGCCTGAGGGAGGTAGAGGGTGGAGGGCAGGAGCCTGAGGGAGGTGGAGGGTGGAGGGCAGGAGCCTGAGGGAGGTGGAGGGCAGGAGCCTGAGGGAGGTGGAGGGTGGAGGGCTGGAGCCTGAGGGAGGTGGAGGGTGGAGGGCAGGAGCCTGAGGGAGGTGGAGGGTGGAGGGCAGGAGCCTGAGGGAGGTGGAGGGTGGAGGGCTGGAGCCTGAGGGAGGTGGAGGGTGGAGGGCAGGACCCCGAAGGAGGTGGAGGGTGGAGGGCTGGAGCCTGAGGGAGGTGGAGGGCAGGAGCCTGAGGGAGGTGGAGGGTGGAGGGCTGGAGCCTGAGGGAGGTGGAGGGTGGAGGGCAGGAGCCTGAGGGAGGTGGAGGGCAGGAGCCTGAGGGAGGTGGAGGGTGGAGGGCTGGAGCCTGAGGGAGGTGGAGGGTGGAGGGCAGGAGCCTGAGGGAGGTGGAGGGTGGAGGGCTGGAGCCTGAGGGAGGTGGAGGGTGGAGGGCAGGACCCCGAAGGAGGTGGAGGGTGGAGGGCTGGAGCCTGAGGGAGGTGGAGGGCAGGAGCCTGAGGGAGGTGGAGGGTGGAGGGCTGGAGCCCGAGGGTGTTGGAGGGTGGAGCCTGAGGGAGGTAGAGGGTGGAGTGAGTCTCTCACTATAATTCCATCTGTACAGACTGTCTGAATCATCTTGTTTTTATATTGTTATAAAATACTTTTAATTCATACATATAGCTAAACCTTGTTGTTAATAGCATCTGCATTTGGGTCTCTCTCACACTCACACACACACACACACACACACACACACACACACACACACACACACACACACACACACTCACACACACACACACACATACACCCTCCCCAGGGGATAGCCTTGAGCTCTGACTAAAGACCTCTCAGATTCTGCGTCTCTTCTAGGATTTGGGGCATCCTGGTGTTCATTAAACAATTAACCACTGACAGCACACTGCACCAATCAGAGCTCCCGGGTGGGCTCCACAGGAAGCGCCCTGCACCAATCAGAGCTCCCGGGTGGGCTCCACAGGAAGCGCCCCCACCACTCTGCAGTGGGCTGGCTGAGCTGCAGACCTGACCTACTGGGGCCTGTGTTTAAACATCCCTGCGGCACGGGCTCTGGGAACGCTTTAGGTCCATGCTGCTCTGGAGAATAAGGCCACAGAGATGTTAGGAAAGTGAGGGCCCACCTCAGGTGAGACACACCTCTGGACAGAGTCTCTCCCTGGGAGATGGGCCTCATGACAGGAAGGCTTTGGTTGAGGCTCTTCCCAGCATTCCCTCTGTTCCTCAAGAACTGCTCTTCCCAGCATGCACTCTGAGGGGGAGGAATACTGAGAGAGCTGTACATGATCCATAAAGGAAGAGCATGCAGTCATGTGTGTTACTACGCTGAACAAATGAGGCGGGTGCAGAAAGGCCCAGTCACACACACACAGAGACACACACAGACACACACACACACACACACACAGAGACACACACAAACACACCTACACACTCACACACACACACACAGAACCCAGGACCCAACACTAGTTTGGGCAGTAGATGAATATTGTCTACTCTTTGGCACTTCCCCTTTGTCCTTGCCCCTGAATTGCAAGAATCGTGATGACACCTTTCTACAATGACATAAAGTCCTCATTAAGGCCACTGTTAAGAATGTGGCTGATGGGCCATAAGCTTGAAGGCCAGCATTGTCTCTCTGTGTCGTTGTCGTCGCCTCGTCCCCCCCAGACCTGGATGCACAGCCAGTGGAGAGCACCTTACAGGGAATCAATATGTTTTCAATCTACAGCAGTGGGTCGCTCCCTCGCATTCTAATTAGAGCTGGCCCCAGCCACTGAGGAGAGGGGGAGAGAGAGAGGGAGAGAGAGAGAGGCAGAGAGAGCGATAGGAAAAAAAGCAACGAGATAAACAGAGAGAGAGAGCAAATGAAAGAGAGAAAGAGTGACAGAATTAGAGAAAGTGAAAGAGAAGGAGAGGAAGAGAGTGTGGAAAAGAAAGAAAGAAAGAAAGGAAAAAGACTAACATAGATGGACATGCAGAGACAGAGACAGAGAGAGACCGGTCGCTCACCAGTCTGCCTCTACTGGACACAGACAGAGAGAGACACACCAGTCTGCCTCTACTGGACACAGACAGAGAGACACACCAGTCTGCCTCTACTGGACACAGACAGAGAGACTCACTGGTCTGCCTCTACTGGACACAGACAGAGAGAGACACACCAGTCTGCCTCTACTGGACACAGACAGAGAGACACACCGGTCTGCCTCTACTGGACACAGACAGAGAGACACACTGGTCTGCCTCTACTGTACTTGTTTTTATCCAGAACACCATGTAGATCATTCTCTCACAGCTGCTGGTGACAGACACCTGTTCTGAGGCCTGTTCTCACTGGGCAGTGAGCCTGTTCTGAGGCCTGTTCTCACTGGGCAGTGAGCCTGTTCTGAGGCCTGTTCTCACTGGGCAGTGAGCCTGTTCTGAGGCCTGTTCTCACTGGGCAGTGAGCCTGTTCTGAGGCCTGTTCTCACTGGGCAGTGAGCCTGTTCTGAGGCCTGTTCTCACTGGGCAGTGAGCCTGTTCTGAGGCCTGTTCTCACTGGGCAGTGAGCCTGTTCTGAGGCCTGTTCTCACTGGGCAGTGAGCCTGTTCTGAGGCCTGTTCTCACTGGGCAGTGAGCCTGTTCTGAGGCCTGTTCTCACTGGGCAGTGAGCCTGTTCCGAGGCTTATTCTCACTGGGCAGTGAGCCTGTTCTGAGGCTGTTGTCAGATCAGAGAAGAAGCAGGAGGGGACTCGGCAGACCCAACTGTGACAGAGGAAGAAACACACATGTGCTGACTGCCCTGTTTCCATGGTAACGGAACGGAGCCCGCCCGCTCCTAAAGTAGCTGTTACGGGCGGCAGTCCTACGTTCACACATCCCCGTGTGGGTGTGTGTGTGTGTGGATGGTGTGGGGGTGTGTGTGAACTTGATAGTCAGTTTTTCCGAGGTTTCTGTCTGTCTGTGAGTACTTATCTACCAGCATCTACAAAGGAAGGAGAAACAAACAGATACCAAGATCATCCAGAAACACTTTCCAAGGTCATTACCAGAAACACTCTCTAAGGTGTTTACCAGAAACACTCTCCAAGGTGATTACCAGAAACACTCTCTAAGGTGTTTACCAGAAACACTCTCTATGGTGTTATCTAGAAAATATTTCTAAGGTGTTTACCAGAAACAGTCTCTATGGTGTTATCTAGAAACTATTTCTAAGGTGTTTACCAGAAAAAGTCTCTATGGTGTTATCTAGAAACTATTTCTAAGGTGTTTACCAGAAACACTCTTAGGCAGTGGTTCCCAACCCTGGTCCTCAGGGACCCCTGTTCTGCATGTTTTAGATGTTTCCCTGCTCCAACACACCTAATTCAAATGAATGGGTCGTTATCCAGGTCTGCAGAAGCCTGTTAACGACCATTCATTTGAATCAGGTGTGTTGGAGCAGGGAAACATCTAAAACAGGCAGGACAGGGTTGGGAACCACTGGTCTAAGGTGTTTACTTTGATCATTCAGGAAGCACCAACTGACCCTTGAGTTGCTGATGGCTGAGCAGGTTTAAGGAGGATCCGTCAATGTGCTGAGGAGGATCCGTCAGTGTGCTGAGGAGGATCCGTCACTATGCTGAGGAGGATCCGTCAGTACGCTGAGGAGGATCCGTATGCTGAGGAGAAACCGTCAGTGTGCTGAGGAGGGTCCGTCAGTGTGCTGAGGAGGATCCGTCAGTGTGCTGAGGAGAATCCGTCAGTGCGCTGAGGAGGATCCGTCAGTGCGCTGAGGAGGATCCATATGCTGAGGAGGATCCGTCAGTACGCTGAGGAGGATCCGTCAGTACGCTGAGGAGGATCCGTCAGTGTGCTGAGGATGATCCGTCAGTGTGCTGAGGAGGATCCGTCAGTGTGCTGAGGAGGATCCGTCAGTGTGCTGAGGAGGATCCGTATGCTGAGGATGATCCGTCAGTGCGCTGAGGAGGGTCCGTCACTATGCTGAGGAGGATCCGTCAGTACGCTGAGGGGGTTATGTAGCCCGATGTGCATGTGAGGTGTGCCCATACATGTGCATTTAAGGGAGATCCGAACCCCAAACTGCCCCAGCGAGCTAAAGGCAGGTCGTTGTTTTGTCCCTGGGGCGGTTTGTGCTTCCTGCCAAGGATTCAACTGGAACTGCAAACCCTCCAACCGCTAGGCTGCCGAACGACATGGGCATGAGCACTCACATACTGCAGACACACACACACACTCACACACACACACACTCTCACACACACACTCACACACACACACACTCACACAAACACACACTCTGCAGTATGCTGTGGCAGGCTCTGTATGCAGATCCTTCCCTCTCTTCTTAGGCATTACGTCACAGATATCAGGCAGAGACAGGAGGTAAAGATACATTGTAGACAACAATGGTTAATCTAGCAACACACCATGTTATGTCAACTGGTTTTACTTTGAATAAATCAGATATTCTGATATAGCGTTTAAAGTATAAAGAGCCTTTGTGTTGCACTGATCACAGCTATGTTAGGTTTAATGTGTGTGTGCATGTGTCTGTGTGTGTATGTGTCTGTGTGTGTATGTGTCTAGGTGTATCTGTGTGCGTGTGTGTGTGTACGTGTGTGTGCATGCGTCCATGCTTGTGAGTGTGTGTGCGTGCATCCTTGTAAGTGTGTGTGCATGTGTGTATGAGTGAGTGTGTGTGTGTGTGTGTGTGCCCAGGTTAAAGCAGGCGAGGTGAATCAGATTGTGCTTGCTTCAGTGGTATTGGAAGACTTGACCTTCCCATCCACAGCGCTTTTTCAATCCAATCCAATTAGCTTAGCAATGTGTCACCACCAGAGTAGCGTTGCGTGAACATGCTGGGGGAATCCCAATGCGAGAGAGCCCGATATTTCATCTCACTGAACCCGTAGCCTGCCCTTGTAAACATAAGATATGGAATGAGAAATGACATTCGGAGCCAGCGCGATATAAACACGAGTATAGAACAATGGCTAATAGCTATATCAGTCCATTAGGTTAACAAGCATTACTTAATGAAATGTATACTGATATCCTCCTCCCAGTATTCCTCTGGAGTCTATCTCTTCTGTGGAGACCCATGTCAACAGAACAGATTGATCATTCTAAATTCCCCTCCATAGATTTAATGCAGCAAAGTCATTTGCCGACCATGCTATGACAGGCCTCTTCTTGATGAGAGGTTCTCCCTGCACGTGAGGACAAGTGAGGAAATGTAGACGTAGAAAAAGACAGGCTCACTGAATATGTTGTTTGGAATCGAAAGGGGATTTCTTGTTTCTGTGAGTCATTTCTTGGACTGACACTCAGAGTACATTTACATTTAGTCATTTAGACGCTCTTATCCAGAGCGACTTACAGTAAGTACAAGGACATTCCCCCCCGAGGCAAGTAGGGTGAAGGACCTTGCCCAAGCACACAACGTCATTTGGCACAGCCGGGAATCAAACCAGCGACCTTCTGATTACTAGCCCGATTCCCTAACCGCTAAGCCATCTGACTCCAGAGTACCTTCAGTCAGGTAAAGGTGCTCTCAGAGTACGTGTGTACTGTATGACAAGCTTCATTATGATGAAGGAATAAAGATGCTGCTGATGATCCTGGTGTCTCTCTCTCCATATGGTGAATGTGCAAATCTGTCTTTTGATGTACCTGTTGGCTATAGCATTGTGTCCAACCACAACACAACACACATAAGTATATCAGAATCTTAGAACCTTTGTCAACGCACACCTCCCTGTGCTATAGCTTTGTTAGGAAAACAAACAGGACCGTTACACTCCAACTGTAATGTAACTAGTTTATTGACAATGGTCAAATACAGTAGAGTGTTCCAGATGGTAGGGAGTCTCTGCGATGATCTTCTCCAGATATCCACTCAGCCCAGCGAGTTCCAGCCAGGAGAGAAAGACCTAGTCCTCGTCCGTACTACTCAAAGTACATTTCTGGCTCCTTGGCAACGGTCCTTCTGTTGTCCGGGAGAAATTGGACCAGGAGACCTGCAGGGTAGAAGAACCGAGAGGCAGGAAACTAGAACAAACATCCCACATCAGCCCCCTGGAGATCCTCCAGGCCCTGTGTCCAAGTGTCCTGGAGCCAGACACTGGACCCCAAGCTGCTCCCCATGAACAGGCTAGCCTTGCATGGCAGCTCCCCACTGTGGGTGTGTATGAGTGGGTGAATGAGAGGCATAATGTAGAGTGCTGTGGGTGCCGGGATGAGAGAGAGAGTGAGAGAGAGAGAGAGACAGAGAGAGACAGAGAGAGACAGAGAGACAGAGAGAGAGAGAGAGAGAGACAGAGAGAGACAGAGAGGTGTGTGTGTATGTGATAGAGAGACAGAGCCAGCCAGCCCTTTACGTTTCTGGATACTTAAACGTATCAGTAGGCCGTCCTACTGGCTTCAAGACACCTTGAACGTCTTGACGATGGACTGAAGCGCACGGAACATCCGTACGTGTAAAGGATGTCTAAGGGGCTCCTGGTTGGTCTTGAGGTCCTTCGACTGCTCCAGATTGAGAGGCAAACCACACTTAGCCCCTGTGACAAGATAACATTTTTAATTGGTGAATTTGAAGTTAGGCTTTGTCAGAGTCATCAGCCCAATCTACAGGATCACTTAGTGATTCATTAAGGATGACAAGCAGTGGTGGTCGCTCACCAGGTGTGACGTGAGAGCTGGGGGGAAGCTCCTCCTGGGCTGAGGGCTTCTTGGGCTCCGTCTTTCTCTTCAGAACCTGCAGAAAACACAGAACATGCTGGAATCAATGGAAACTATATGACAACACCTCTCAGTCCACCAAAGCATCAGGATTTAGAACAACAACAGCCCCTCAGTCCCAACACTGCCTCTTCATTCTATACTTGCTCCATTACATGAATAACCAACCCATAATCATTCATTCTGTACTCATACGATATACTATAAGCTCTACTCTATAAGATCTGTTACATAAATAGCCCACCTTGTTCTTGAAGAGCTTGGCTTTCTTGCTCAACCACTTCAAGCCCTTTTTAGGCTTTCTGGTCTCTCGTGCAGAGGTCGACGCTGTCCCAGCATCGATGATGACCGCTGCAGGGCTGAGCTCACCGAGATCTGCCCCAGGACACAGAGCTGCAACAGCAGACTCACACAGAGTGTCATCCATCACTCTCTCCGTCAGGATCCTGACCGTGCGGTCCTGGGTCTCCTGGCAGGCCTGGCTGGAGGTCGAGGGAAGGTTCACTTCCAGGCTCTTCTGCAGCTGACCCTGAACCGAGCTCTCTGCACAGCTGTGGATGGGTTCCTGTCTGGAGGGCATCAGGGGGATGATCTTAAATGTCCGCTCTTCGAAAGCCGACAGCTTGTCTGCAGCTTTCTGCAGGGTCCTCAGCGTGCTGTCATAAAGCAGCTGGCTGGAGGAGTGGACCTGCTCCCAGAACTTCCTGCCACCAGATCTCGTCTTAGCTGATGCCTTGTGCTGCTCAACTACCTCATGGAGATCGTCCAGTATCACACCAAGCAGGTTCTCACAGTTGTCAGAGGAGACCAGCAGAGATGGACGCTCTGAGCTCTCTGGATTGGCCGCATGGGTGGTCGCCGGCTGGCGAGAGAGCTTCTGAGTTGCTCTCCTCAAGACCTGCTGGAACACATCTCTTCCTTTGATCACATACTCTTTAATGATCTCTCCCACTCGCATGTTATTATGAGCCTGGCTCTCTCCAGCTGTGGGTGGGACCTGAGGACATACAAAAATCAAGGTCTCCAGGACCTCGGTGGTTCTGTGTCCACACCCTGGCAGAAGGGTGTCAACGAACAAGGAGCGGTAGATGTGGGAGAAGGACAACTCCGGGCGCCTTAGGATCAGCGAATGATCCGAGATGGCTGAGATGCCTTCGATGAGCTCATCGATCTCCACTTCCTCTACGCCCTTGTTTAGACAGGCCAACATCTGTTCGTTGGCCAGCTCCTGGAGTTTGGTCAAGCCTTCATTCTTCACGCTCTCCCGATAGCAGAACTCACTACTTATGGCTCTGCAGGCTGCTGACACCGTGTCGACAGACCGGATCAACAGAAGCCTGATGAGAGACGGGGGCAAACTTTCCAGAGACGTCTCGTTCATCAAAGAGACGCTCTCGTCCGCCGTCACATCTCCCATCCTGGAGGAGCTCACCAGGGGGCTTAGTTTGGCCGCTGCCTTGCAAACCATCTTCTTGGCTGCAGAGGAAACATCCAATGCGTCCCATCCTGTGAGGGAGGAGCTGTTCCCTGCTCTGGATGTTGAAGACTGGCTTTCCAGCAACTCAACAGCACTTTTAATGGATTCGATGATCTCCTCGACCAGGTCACTGGCCAGGGAATGTCCATAGCGACCGTTCCCCAGATAAGGGAGCATGACCAAATCCTCAGTCAGTGATTGGCTGGATGAAGATGTGGACGAGCCCTCCTTCCTACACGGCCCAAACTGCTCCTCCAGCTTCAGCTCCACAGCCTGGACAACGTTGGTCCTCGACATGGTGGTCAGGAGCTCTCCGAGGGACCTTCCAGATGATCGACTGCTGCTCCCTGACCTCCTCAGCAGCGGTAGAGTCTGCACGTCGGCACAGACAGCAGAGAGGAAGTAGCTCACAGAGGAACAGGTAACAGGCCCTTGAGCTTCTTCTTGGAGGGCGGCCCTGGCTGCCAGGACGTTGCTGATGACCGCCTCGATCACCTCAGCTGCCACAGAGCCCAGACTGGCCTTGGCCTCCACCTGCAGATCCGGAGAGGGAGTTCCACTGGGTGTCCTGGTTGTGCCAGGGGGCATTCTCTCCACTCCACTGATGCCCTGGGAAGTGGACGCAACCTCCAGGGCTTCCAGCTGGTCTTTTGACCCAGTGGTGGGTACTGTAGGAGGGGGCAGATCCGAGGGCTCGACCAGGTCCATGTCCTCCAAACTTAGAGGCCTCACGGTCAACACCCTGATGAAGGTGCCCTTGTTTCCAGACAGACTCCCCTCTCTTCCCTCGTTCACCTCGGGCTGAGATGAGTCTGTATTATTTTTCTCCATGTCTCTTCCTCAAAGACTGCCTTAGGGCACACTTGCTGTGCAGTCTGGTTTGAGAGAGAGGCTTTCACACCTGACCCCTGAAAAGACAGACTTTTCCAAAGAACACAGAATATATAATTACTTTTTTCAGAATAATCTAATATCTACCTACATATCTACATGAGAACATTGTCTTGGAAATTTAAACCTTTAACTTAAGGTGCAAAACAATGGGACCATATTACATTATAATATTTCTCTGTTCCAATACGAATTTGTCAAGGTGAAAGTGCTGCAGAGATCCAAATCCTTGTCCAATAAAATGTTTACGTAAAACTGAGCACAGTGATCAGAACGGCCTTTATTTGATGAATTACGTCATAATACAGCAAACGTCATCAAACAGCAGACGGCGAGATTTGAAGATGGCTCTATTTACTTTTCCAAAAAACAGAGAATAGGCTACAATAACCTTCTCTGATTAATGTATTATCTACCTTCACATTTACCCAAGATCATCATCTTGAAAATGTCAATCTTACAACTTGAAAAAGTCTCTGTATCTTCCTTACAACTTTAAGGTGCAAAACAATCTGAATATTTACTTACATTATAATATTTCTGTGTTCCAATACGAATTTGTCAAGGTGAAAGCGTCGTAGAGATCCAAATCCTTGTCCAAGAAAATGTTCAATAATAAATGAGAGCAGTGATCAGAACGGCCTTTTATAGTTTAATTGATGAATTACGTCATAATGTAGCAAACGTCATCAAACAGCAGATAGCGCTCTTTACACCCGGTCTGTTTAGAGTCCAGGCCGTGGTCAGTTAAACAGTTGTGTTAAACAGGGGAGTACATTCAATTGTACATGAACTGTTTGAAAACACGTTTTGAAAAATGAAAATGTGTAAAAAGCTGTCCCATCCACATTGGAAAATAAACCGACGACATTGATGTTCCATAATCCCTTATTTAGGATTCACTACAATCCCTTGTAGTGAACGGGACTGCGCCCGACTACATCAAGTCTCTCCTGCAGCCTTACACCCCCACCCGCCACCTACGGTCTTCTTCAGACAACCGCCTGGTGGTCCCACCTCTCAAGACCGCCCGGTCCCAGCAGAAGCTCTTCTCCTGCCTGGCACCCCAGTGGTGGAATCAACTCCCCACCTCCATCAGAGACACGGACTGTCTCTCCAACTTCAAGAGAAGGCTCAAGACGCACTTGTTCCGGGAGTACAATGGTACTTAGGAATGGTTTGCTGAACCCAACGCTAGTTTCCTCAAGGATCACAATGACTCTTGCTTAGACTGTTGCTCTTGTTGGTTAGTGGTAGCTGATTTAAACTGTTGTATTCTATTTTAGTTAATCCTATTTTTATTGCTTTCCTACAGGTACACCTGCACTTAGAGATTAATGTTGTGTAATTTTAACTTGTTTAACTACATGCTCTTATGGTTTCTTCCCTTTAGCACTATTTTTTGGTTGTTCACAATATGTACTTCTTGTTTTTGACTACCCGCAATGCTGTGGGGCTATCTTGTTGTTATTATCAGTGACCTATGCACTTTGTAAAGTTCTCTCTTGGAAGTCGCTTTGGATAAAAGCGTCTGCTAAATGAATACATGTAAATGTAAATGTATTTAATTATGATTTGCCCATTTAGACGAATCAGGTTTATTTCGACTGGATATCATCCTAATGCACAGACGCGTCGCTTCACCTTTACTCATTAGGAGGCGATAGTAGTTCTCTTGAACGCTGCTTGTCTTGAATCCTCTGCACAGGACCATCGACCCAAACATGAAGGTGCAACTTTTCCATTGGTGTGATTATGATATTCATACAAACATTAACGCCACTGGATGGAACGCCTGTTGATAACATTGTTCATTATCAGCAGAAACGACACCGAACGCCTCCAGAGGTGTGGTCAGGTGAAGTCAGGAAAACGAAACTTTTTTCTTACTGGCTTTTATGAGGGTGGCTGAAAGCTCACTCTCAGAAACGTACTCAGAAAGCGATTGAATTAGACACACCCTGGTAACAAATGTAAACTGACAAACATGCTCAAAACCTATAGGCTAATTGTTTAAATTTACAATACAGTTCTTTATTGGGAGCTCGTACCAGATTACACGCTTTAGCCACAAACGGACCAGCCTCCAACGAACGCCGAAGTTCATCATGATCAGGTGAGACTACGTGGTGACTACTTAGTGTTCATTACGTTTCTTATTTGTTTGACAATTATGCATAATTACATACTTACATAATTATTATTGCCACACTCTTACATTAAAGACAAAACACCTCACATGTTTTGGTCATCTGAAACATTCATCACATTCCTGTGACTCTTTACCACAGAACTTTTATTCATGTTATTTTAGGGTCAGGTGGGGACTGTCAGTCCATTAATGATGATGCATATTGATGAGGATGATGACACTTCCATTAGCGTTCCAGATATGCAGATGTAACTGGTGCGAATCGGTGAAACTCACTCCTCAGGTATCTAATGGGCCACCTGCGTCAATGAATAGCTAGCTTTTCTTTGGCGTTGTTGGTAGTGGTGGCGCTTGGAAGTCGAGAAGTGGCAGGTTCGACTCCCTCTGACGGAGCTCGCAATACCACGTCCGTTACCTACCCGTCACACAGATACACATCCTAGCAAATGCTGACATGTCCATCAGGGTCTATTTCATACACCCCCAGCCCAATAACACACCCTGTTTACACCCCCAGCCCAATAACACCCCCTGTTTTGTCCACTGGGTCGAGACAAAAATCTAGAAAGTAAACTGGATTCACATTTTGGTATAAATGTTTTACAGTTTTCATGAGATTTCATATGCTTTTCATAAGCATAACAGTTTGAAAGCTTTACAGCTTAATTTTTTTTTTATGTTAGAACTTTTATTTCTAACGATCTTTACACACCATGGGTTGATTGCTCCTTCCATGCTTGTTTGTTTACCGTTCTTCTTCTTGTCTTATGAGGTTTGCTGGGATTTTTCTTTCGCTTCTGGCCTTCCCCTGGTAACCCTTGTGTTTCACCTCCCAACACTGTGAATTGTGGGCAATTCCCACAAAAATACGGACTTACGAAAAGACAGTAGGTGCATAAAGGGCTCAAAATGTCTGTTAAATGGCCTTTGCGCACTTAACGATAGGACAGTGGGACAGCCTATACAGCCTATACGTGAAAACTTAAAATCGTAGAATTGGCTAAATTGGTTTGAATAGTCCTAAATACAAAACTGCCTACTTAGCAACCAAGACAGTTTCCAGCTATCACGCGTAGCTATCTCAGGAATTTAAGGTTGGCATAGCTGTTATAAGTCTCAAACTATTTAAGACTTCACGATCAATGTCTATGTTCTGTACAGCACTTATCTGCCCAAGTACCCCTACAAAATCTTCAATGTGTGCCAAAATAATATCCCCTGACAATCCATGGTGATTAATTTGATCTACTAAGGCCAGCATGCGATCTCTGACACGACTAATGTCTTCCATCATCTCTCGAATCCAGGTGTCCCAACAAAAACTTCATTTTGAAACAAGTAAATGTATGTATTTAAGTAAATGGATTCAGCTATATATTTATATGATGCTATATTTATATATTTATGACAATTTCTTAATTTTTGGGTTTATCTCGTAGCCATATTTATTTATGTATTTACCTATTTATTTACCTACTTATTTATTTAATTCTGACTAAAACGGCATTCCATAGTAGCCCAACCCTGCACCCCCCTGGTATGCATCTGTTTGTGTTTTTGGTTAAACTGCGTTGCAGATTGTGCCCCCTGTCAAATCTAGGTTCAAGGTTTAACAGTATAATTCAATATTTTCGACATTTGTGGAAGTGCAGGACTGTAATAAGTCCAACCAATCATTAAGGTCTGACGGGCAAAAATCATTTGATCGGCATTTGGACCAAATGCAATGATTGAAGGGGATACTTATCTGTCTGCCTCCCAGCAGTAGTCAGGCATCACTTTTATGCATTTTGGAGAAGTGGCTTTTAAGGAAGGGGGTGGGATATTTTAGTTTGAATCCTTTCAAACTCAAGCTAAAATTACTTGGTTCGCAAAACTTGCCTATACATCCATCATCAACCGCTTATCTGGAGTCGGGTCACGAGGGTAGCAGCTCCAGCAGGGGGCCCCAAACTTCCCGAGCCACATTGACCAGCTCTGACTGGGAGACCCTGAGGTGTTCCCAGGCCAGTGTGGAGATATAATCTCTCCACCTAGTCCTGGGTCTTTCCCGAGGGCTCTTCCCAGCTGGACGTGCCTGGAACACCACCCTGGGGAGGCACCCAGGGGGCATCCTTACCTGGTGCCCAAACCACCTCAACTGGCTCCTTTCAACGCAAAGGAGCAGCGGCTCTACTCTGAGCGCTCCTCACGGATGACTGAGCTCCTCACCCTATCTCCAAGGGAGAAGCCAGCCACCCTCCTGAGGAAAACCATTTTGTCCGCTTGTACTCGCAACCTAGTTCTTTCGGTCATGATCCACGGATGTCGCACCATAACAATTATTTGCACTCACACAAATGCAGGTTGCACAGATATAATTTCTGTGGCATGTATGACCAAAACGGTTGCAATTTCGAGCCCTGTATTCTAACTAAAGTCTTGCATTTCAGAGAGGAGCTTACTGAGGTCCTGTGCCAGTACAGGTCAGACACCTTGAGCCACATAGCCACTCTGGGGGACTTCTGCGACAGACACTCAAAATGGAGCCTTCACAGGGAGACAGAGCTGCAGATGATGACAGACATCAAGGAAAGGACTGACAGAATCAATCTGACCTTCAAGCACGTCAGAGAGTCTCCGAACAAGTGGAAGGCGCTGGGAGAGTACCTGAAGAGTGGCCTGACCCAGGTGACAGCAGACAAGCGACGGAAGAATCTGGAGAAGGAGCTGGGGAAGGTGTTGAAGGACACCCTGGCCGGGCTGAAGAAACTGGACCACTTCCTGGATGCTGTGGAGAGGCTGGCGGTCACTTCTGTGTCTGTGTTCGATGACGAGTGTCCGTTTGGTGACCAGGAAGTAAGCCCTGCCGATGTCCGTGATGTCATCACCGCATCACAGAAAATCTGCCATCTTGTTGTTCGTTTCAAGAGAAATGCACCAGCCTTCTTCCTGCCCAGCCTCTTCAACGTGCAGGTGTTGGCTATCCAGCTGGACTCATACATACGCAGCACCCAGCAACTCTGTGACAAGCTGGAGAGCACGTAAGAGCCCCCAGTGTAGCCTGTTACTGTAGCCCCAGCTTGCTGGATCAGGATGCAGGGTTACATTGAGTCTTAATATTCTTATATTATTACATTATCTTAACTTCCTTTTCCCGCTGCAGATTGATGACAGTATCACAGACGGAGAGTGAATCTAGGTAAGACCTGTTGTTGACGTGCATTTGTAGCCTGTTTTAGTGTTTTATTGTTGTTGTTGTTGTTGATGTTGTTGTTGCTGCTGATTAAGAAACAGTGAGTATACTATGTTTTATTTAGACTTCAACGGGTTCATGTTTTGTTTTCTTCATCAGTCAACTGAGAAAGAAGAAGAAAAATGTCGACCTTTGGATGACACGTCCGTGCAGAATATGCTCGTCCATCTCAAATACCTCAGTGATGTCAGGTAAGCAGAACTCCCATTTCTATTTGACATCGCTCACCTCAACATCTGGACTCACAGTAGCTTTCTACCTCTTTCAGGACCAACCGGGACTTCAGACTGGTTTTCCTGTTCCAGGAGGAAGCTGAAAACTTCATCAAACTCTTCATCCAGAGCAAGCCCAGAATGTTGCAGTTTCTGACTGAGCTGGAGGGGAGTGCCGTCCAGCTAGACAACATGAAGCGTGGGGCCCAGATCTCCACAGTGGCAGGTAGCTCCGTGGGGGCGGTTGGAGGGGTCCTGTCCATCGTGGGTTTGGCTCTGGCCCCCGTCACAGCAGGGGTCTCCCTGGCTCTCACCATGGCTGGTGTGGGCATGGGGGTCACCAGTGGGGTCTACAGCGTGGGCACCACAGTCACAGAGATGGGCGTCAACCGCACTCAAAAGATAAAAGCCAACAAGTTTTTCCAGAGTTTTATGAAGGAGATGCAGACCATCCAGGGGTGCCTGGAAGATGTGGCCACAAAGATGCTTCCCGTGGTGAGTAAGGAGGATGTGACCGTGGGAGCAGGGAAGATCTTGGGGAAAGGTGGTGCCATCGGGAAAGGAATCGACTCCCTGATTGATTGTGCCTCGGGTGTGAAACTTCTGAGGAGTGAGAATGCGATTGCTGACCTGGGACAGGCCGCTAAAGGGACGCCCCTCGCCCTCTCCAAGGCAGCCCGGGGGGGGTTCATCGCTCTCAACGCCCTGTTCATTGGCCTGGACGTGTTCCTCATCTGCAAGGACAGCGTCGGCCTGGCCAAGGGCAGCAAGAGTGAGGTTTCCCAGCTCATCCGGGCACGAGCACGGCTCTGGAGCTCTGAACTGGAGTCATGGCAGAAGATCCACGACTCTCTGAAGAGAGGTCTGCTCACGTCCCAGGACACCCAGAACCTGCTGGAGATGCCCTTTTACCCCCTGGAGGAGATGACCAAAGGGAAGAAGACGTTCCCTCTCCCTCTCTTCCTCCTCTTGCTCCAACTCCTCCTCTTCCTCCTTCTCCCCTTGTTCCCCTTCCAACTCCTCCTCTTCCTCCTCCTCCCATTGTTCCTCCTCTTACTCCTATTGTTACCCTTCCAACTCTGCCTCCTCCTCTGGCTCTCCCTCCACCTCCCCTTACTCTGTCTGCATTGTTTGCTTCCAATTGTTCAAGACCTTTACTTGACCTTTTACCTATTTATAGGCCTATACTAAAACCATGATTGGTTGGTGTTGAGTAAAGCAATGAGTGATGTGAGGAGGTAGTGTGAGGCATTGATGAATTAGTGTGCCATTTTGATTGGTCGTGTTTGAAAAAGGAAATCAATATACTTCCTGTTAGTTTTTTGTGTGTTACATAGAGAATTGTGTGTTGTGTTTTGCAAAAAGTGTTTTATGTAACTGAAAACTGAGTCAAAGGCCGTGAATTAGCATGGTTTTGTAGATTTGGTGTGTGGTTCTGGTGTTTTTTCATGACGCAGTCATTTACCCATGCTATGACAGGCCTCTTCTTGATGAAAGGATCTCCCTGCACGTGAGGACAAGTGAGGAAATGTAGACGTAGAAAAAGACAGGCTCACTGAATATGTTGTTTGGAATCGAAAGGGGATTTCTTGTTTCTGTGAGTCATTTCTTGGACTGACACTCAGAGTACCTTCAGTCAGGTAAAGGTGCTCTCAGAGTACGTGTGTACTGGATGACAAGCTTCATTATGATGAAGGAATAAAGATGCTGCTGATGATCCTGGTGTCTCTCTCTCCATATGGTGAATGTGCAAATCTGTCTTTTGATGTACCTGTTGGCTATAGCATTGTGTCCAACCACAACACAACACACATAAGTATATCAGAATCTTAGAACCTTTGTCAACGCACACCTCCCTGTGCTATAGCTTTGTTAGGAAAAAAAACAGGACCGTTACACTCCAACTGTAATATAACTAGTTTATTGACAATGGTCAAATACAGTAGAGTGTTCCAGATGGTAGGGAGTCTCTCTGATGGTCTTCTCCAGATATCCACTCAGCCCAGCGAGTTCCAGCCAGGTGAGAAAGACCTAGTCCTCGTCCGTACTGCTCAAAGTACATATCTGGCTCCTTGGCAACGGTCCTTCTGTTGTCCGGGAGAAATTGGACCAGGAGACCTGCAGGGTAGAAGAACCGAGAGGCAGGAAACCAGAACAAACATCCCACATCAGCCTCCTGGAGATCCTCCAGGCCCTGTGTCCAAGTGTCCTGGAGCCAGACACTGGACCCCAAGCTGCTCCCCATGAACAGGCTAGCCTTGCATGGCAGCTCCCCACTGTGGGTGTGTATGAGTGGGTGAATGAGAGGCATAATGTAGAGTGCTGTGGGTGCCGGGATGGGTGACTGTGAGAGAGAGAGAGAGAGAGAGAGAGAGAGAGAGAGAGAGAGAGAGAGAGAGAGAGAGAGAGAGAGAGAGAGAGAGAGAGAGAGAAAGAGAGGTGTGTGTGTATGTGATAGAGAGACAGTGCCAGCCAGCCCTTTACGTTGCTGGATACTTAAACGTATCAGTAGGCCGTCCTTCTGGCCTCAAGACACCTTGAACGTCTTGACGATGGACTGAAGCGCACGGAACATCCGTACGTGTAAAGGATGTCTAAGGGGCTCCTGGTTGGTCTTGTGGTCCTTCGACTGCTCCAGATTGGGAGGCGAACCACACTTAGCCCCTGTGACAAGACAACATTTTTAATTGCTGAATTTGAAGTTAGGCTTTGTCAGAGTCATCAGCCCAATCTACAGGATCACTTAGTGATTCATTAAGGATGACAAGCAGTGGTGGTCGCTCACCAGGTGTGACGTGAGAGCTGGGGGGAAGCTCCTCCAGGGCTGAGGGCTTCTTGGGCTCCGTCTTTCTCTTCAGAACCTGCAGAAAACACAGAACATGCTGGAATCAATGGAAACTATATGACAACACCTCTCAGTCCACCAAAGCATCAGGATTTAGAACAACAACAGCCACTCAGTCCCAACACTGCCTCTTCATTCTATACTTGCTCCATTACATGAATAACCAACCCATGGTCATTCATTCTGTACTCATACGATATACTATAAGCTCTGCTCTGTAAGATCTGTTACATAAATAACCCACCTTGTTCTTGAAGAGCTTGGCTTTCTTGCTCCACCACTTCTCCAAGCCCTTCTTAGGCTTTCTGGTCTCTCCTGCAGAGGTCGACGCTGTCCCAGCATCGATGATGACCGCTGCAGGGCTGAGCTCACTGAGATCTGCCCCAGGACACGGAGCTGCAGCAGCAGACTCACACAGAGTGTCGTCCATCACTCTCTCCGTCAGGATCCTGACCGTGCGGTCCTGGGTCTCCTGGCAGGCGAGGCTGGAGGTCGAGGGAAGGTTTACTTCCAGGCTCTTCTGCAGCTGACCCTGAACCGAGCTCTCTGCACAGCTGTGGATGGGCTCCTGTCTGGAGGGCATCGGGGGGATGATCTCAAATGTCCGCTCTTCGAAAGCCGCTAGCTTGTGTGCAGCTTTCTGCAGGGTCCTCAGCGTGCTGTCATAAAGCAGCTGGCTGGAGGAGTGGACCTGCTCCCAGAACTTCCTGCCACCAGATCTCGTCTTAGCTGATGCCTTGTGCTGCTCAACTACCTCATGGAGATCATCCAGGATCACACCAAGGAGGTTCTCACAGTTGTCAGAGGAGACCAGCAGAGATGGACGCCCTGAGCTCTCCGGATTGGCCGCATGAGGTGAGTCACGGGTGGTCGCCGGCTGGCGGGAGAACTTCTGAGTTGCTCTCCTCAAGACCTGCTGGAACACATCTCTTCCTTTGATCACATACTCTTTAATGATCTCTCCCACTCGCATGTTATTATGGGCCAGGTTCTCTCCAGCTGTGGGTGGGCCCTGAGGACATAAAAAAATCAAGGTCTCCAGGACCTCGGTGGTTCTGTGTCCACACCCTGGCAGAAGGGTGTCAACGAACAAGGAGCGGTAGATGTGGGAGAAGGACAACTCCGGGCGCCTTAGGATCAGTGAATGATCCGAAATGGCTGAGATGCCTTCGATGAGCTCATCGATCTCCACTTCCTCTACGCCCTTGTTTAGACAGGCCAACATCTGTTCGTTGGCCAGCTCCTGGAGTTTGGTCAAGCCTTCATTCTTCACACTCTCCCGAAAGCAGAACTCACTGCTTATGGCTCTGCAGGCTGCTGACACCGTGTCGACAGACCGGATCAACAGAAGCCTGATGAGAGACGGGGGCAAACTTTCCAGAGACGTCTCGTTCATCAAAGAGACGCTCTCGTCCGCCGTCACATCTCCCATCCTGGAGGAGCTCACCAGGGGGCTAAGTTTGGCCGCTGCCTTGCAGACCATCTTCTTGGCTGCAGAGGAAACATCCAATGCGTCCCATCCTGTGAGGGAGGAGCTGTTCCCTGCTCTGGATGTTGAAGACTGGTTTTCCAGCAACTCAACAGCACTTTTCATAGACTCAATGATCCCATCGACCAGGTCACTGGCCATGGAATGTCCATAGCGACCGTTCCCCAGATAAGGGAGCATGATCAAATCCTCAGTCAGTGATTGGCTGGATGAAGATGTGGACGAGCCCTCCTTCCTACACGGCCCAAACTGCTCCTCCAGCTTCAGCTCCACAGCCTGGACAACGTTGGTCCTTGACATGGTGGTCAGGAGCTCTCCGAGGGACCTTCCACATGATCGACTGCTGCTTCCTGACCTCCTCAGCAGCGGAAGAGTCTGCACGTCGGCACAGACAGCAGAGAGGAAGTAGCTCACAGAGGAACAGGTAACAGGCCCTTGAGCTTCTTCTTGGAGGGCGGCCCTGGCTGCCAGGACGTTGCTGATGACCGCCTCGATCACCTCAGCTGCCACAGAGCCCAGACTGGCCTTGGCCTCCACTTGCATATCCGGAGAGGGAGTTCCAATGTGTCTGCTGGCTGTGCCGGGGGGCATTCTCTCCACTCCACTGACGCCCTGGGAAGTGGACGCAACCTCCAGGGCTTCCAGCTGGTCTTTTGACCCAGTGGTGGGTACTGTAGGAGGGGGCAGATCCGAGGGCTCGACCAGGTCCATGTCCTCCAAACTTAGAGGCCTCACGGTCAACACCCTGATGAAGGTGCCCTTGTTTCCAGACAGACTCCCCTCTCTTCCCTCGTTCACCTCGGGCTGAGATGAGTCTGTATTATTTTTCTCCATGTCTCTTCCTCAAAGACTGCCTCAGGTCACACTTGCTGTGCAGTCTGGTTTGAGAGAGAGGCTTTCACACCTGACCCCTGAAAAGACAGACTTTTCCAAAGAACACAGAGAAATTAATTACTTTTTCAGAATAATCTAATTTCTACTTACATATCTACATGAAAATCATTTGTCTTGGAAATGTAAACCTTACAACTTAAGGTGCAAAACAATGGGACCACATTACATTATAATATTTCTGTGTTTCAATACGAATTTGTCAAGGTTAAGGCGTTGCAATGATCTAAATCCTTGTCCAATAAAATGTTTACGTAAAACTGAGCACAGTGATTAGAACGGCCTTTAGTTGATGAATTACGTCATAATACAGCAAACGTCATCAAACAGCAGATGGCAAAATTTGAAGATGGCTCTATTGACTTTTCCAAAGAACACAGAATAGGCTACAATATCTTTTTCAGATTAATAATGTATTATCTACCTGAGAACATCGTCTTGAAAATGTAAACCTTACAACTTGAAAAAGTCTCCGTTATCTACCTTACAACTTCAAGGTGCAAAACAATCTGAACATTTACTTACATATATAATATTTCTGTGTTCCACTACTAATTTGTCAAGGTGAACGCGTCGCAGAGATCTTATCCTTTGTCCGATAACTTTTTTACTTAAAACTGAGCACAGTGAACACAACGGCTTTTTATAGTTTATTTGATAAATTACGTCATAATACAGCAAACGTCATCAAACAGCAGACGGCAAAATTTGAAGATGGCTCTATTTACTTTTCCAAAAAACACAGAATAGGCTACAACAACCTTTTCAGATTACTGTTTTATCTACCTTCACATCTACCCGATAACATCGTCCTGAAAATGTCAACCTTACAACTTGAAAAAGTGTCCGTACCTTCCTTACAACTTGAAAAAGTGTCCGTATCTTACAACTTAAAGTTGTAAGGTGCAAAACAATCTGAATATTTACTTACATTATAATATTTCTGTGTTCCAATACGAATTCGGCAAGGTGAAAGCGTCGTAGAGATCCAAATCCTTGTCCAAGAAAATGTTCAATAATAAATGCGAGCAGTAATCAGAACGGCCTTTTATAGTTTAATTGATGAATTACGTCATAATACAGCAAACGTCATCAAACAGCAGATGGCGCTCTTTACACCCGGTCTGTTTAGAGTCCAGGAGTGGGTTGCACCAACAGGATTTAGGACCAGTCTTAAGCTAAGACTGGCGAAACTCAACGTTCTATGTCTAAAATGATGTTGCGCCTGTTGCACCACGCTGACTTAAGCTGCTTTTTCCCTAAGTCTAGTCCTAAATGTTACACCCTGTGGAGAGGAGTCTTATGTTAAAACAGAACGTTTTCTGTGTTGGTTTCTATAGTAGGCTAACTTTCACAAAACCTTGAGTGCAGCTAAAACAACAAGTAGCCTATAACAATGGCGCGTCTAATTTATAGATTGCATAATGAACGCGCTTTAAGACGTGAGAGAGTAGTGCGAGACAGAACTAACCCGCTGGATATGTACAATGATGAGGAGTTATTTCAGAGGTTTCGTTTCAGTAGGGTTGAGATTTTTTCTCTAGTGGACGAACTGTCCGACGATTTGCGCTTTCAGGCAGACCGAAATGCTGCCCTGACGCCAACGTTACAGCTTTTAATTGCACTGAGGTTTTATGCAAACGGTGCATTTCAAAACACTGTGGGGGACATGATCGGCGTGTATAAATCTACAGCTCGTAGAGTTATTCGTAGGGTTTCGCTGGCACTGAGTCGCCGCCTACCGCATTATGTCAACTTGCCTAACGAGGCCGAGGCAATCGCTGTCAAGCAGCGTTTCTGCCAGGCGTCTGGCATCCCTGGTATCATCATGGTAGAAATGTATGGGTATCATGGCAACGCACGTTCCATTCTAGAATTCCACGGGCACTTTCATGAACGCGCATGTTACCACCAGTCTTAGTTAAGACTGGTCGTAAATTCAGTTGGTGCAACAGGCGTTAGATATGGGCCTAAGACCGTTCTTAACTAAGACTGACTTAGGACTTAAGACAGTCTTAGCAAAGACTAGTTGGTGCAACCCACTCCAGGCCGTGGTCTGTTATCAGTGTTAAACAGGGGAGTACATTCAATTGTACATGAACTGTTTGAAAACACGTTTTGAAAAGTAAAAATGTGTACCCCCCCCCCCCCACACACACACACACACTGTATCTAGAAAAATATATTTAACAGAGGTATCCACTGTTATCTAGATGTTAAAAGCTGTGCCACCAACATTGCAAAATAAACCGACGACCTTGGTGTTCCATATTGCCTTATTTAAACATGATTTTCCCCTTTAGACGGTTTATTTCGACTGGATATAATCCTTGTTGGCCTTTTCAACAAAGCCAAGGACTCACACTGACTTTAAATCACAATCTGCACAATGACACCCTGCACATTGCAATTTGCACTATTGTATCGTTTGCACTATCTGTATTTTTAGGTTAGATTGTTAATTAGGGCTACTTATAGTTTATATTTTATTTTATATTATTCTTTATTCCTCTTAGTATTAGCTAGACCCCCCTTAGTATTAGCTAGACTTTGCTCCATTTGTATAGTTAGTCCACATATTTAAGTTCCAATATTCCTATATGTTTAATGTATGCACCTCCCTGCCAAAGTAAATTCCTCGTTTGTGCAAACATTCATGGCGAATAAAGTCCCTTCTGATTCTGATTCTGATTGTGCACAGACGCTTCACCGTTAAACATTGGAGGCAATACTAGTTCTCTTGAACGCTGCTTGTCTTGCATCATGGGTCTGCACCGGAACATCGACCCAAACAGGAAGCTTTTCCATTGGTGTGATTATGATATTCACATTAACGCCACTGGATGTAACGCCTGTTGATAACATTGTTCATTATCAGCAGAAACGACACCGAAGGCCTCCAGAGGTGTGGTCACTTGGTGAAGTCAGGAAAACGAAACTTTTTTCTTACAGGCTTTTATGAGGTTGGCTGAAAGCTAAATCTCAGAAACTTTCTCAGAAAGCGATTGCATTAGACAAATCCTGGTAACGAATCCTGGTTACGAACTGACAAACATGCTCAAAACCTAGGCTAATTGTTTACATTTACATTACAGTTCTTTATTGGAAACTCATGACAGACGCTTTAGCCACAAACGGACCAGCCTCCAACGAACGCGGAAGTTTATCATGATCAGGTGAGACCAAAGTAATAATGAATACTTAATGTTCATTACGTTTCTTATTTGTTTGACAATAGCGTTGTCTGTAATCAGTGTACGTCATGCTGGCTGTTCTGTATGAATAACCCTGGCTTGTTTATTCAACTAGATCGTGCCTCCCTAAACTCAAATGCAAAGTTCTTTTTTGGCATAAATACTCACCTGGTTAAACAATATTGCCAAGCATTTTCAACACATATCATGGAATCTAACTGTCATCTATCATAAAACAAACACCAATATAAACATGATGTCATATTTACTGTAGCTATTCTAACCGAAGTCTTGCATTTCAGAGAGGAGCTTACTGAGGTCCTGTGCCAGTACAGGTCAGACACTCTGAGCCACATAGCCACTCTGAGGGACTTCTGCGACAGGCACTCAAAATGGAGCCTTCACAGGGAGACAGAGCTGCAGATGATGACCGACATCAAGGAAAGGACTGACAGAATCGACCTGACCTTCAAGCACGTCAGAGAGTCTCCGAACAAGTGGAAGGCGCTGGGAGAGTACCTGAAGAGTGGCCTGACCCAGGTGACAGCAGAAAAGCGAAGGGAGGAGCTGGAGAAGGAGCTGGGGGAGGTGTTGAAGGACACCCTGGCCGGGCTGGAGGAACTGGACCACTTCCTGGATGCTGTGGAGAGGCTGGCGGTCACTTCTGTGTCTGTGTTCGATGACGAGTGTCAACAGTTTGGTGACCAGGAAGTGAGCCCTGCCGGTGTCCGTGATGTCATCACTGCCTCACAGGAAGCCTGTCCTCTGCTGGTCCGGTTCAGGAGGAACGCACGGGACTTCTTTCTGCCCAGCCTCTTCAACGTGCAGGTGTTGGCTATCCAGCTGGACTCATACATACGCAGCACCCAGCAACTCTGTGACAAGCTGGAGAGCATGTAAGAGCCCCCAGTGTAGCCTGTCACTGTGGCCCCAGCTTGCTGGATCAGGATGCAGGGTTACATTAAGTCTTATTATTCTTATACTATTACATGATCTGAACTTTCTTTTCCCGCTGCAGATTGATGACAGCTTCACAGACGGAGAGTGAACCAAGGTAACACCTGTCGTTGACATCTTATGAATCCTTGGTAGCCTGTTTTATTGTTTTACTGTATGTTGTAGCTTCTGCTGCCTACTCGGTTTTATTCAGACTTCAGAAGGTTTCTGCTTTGTTTTCCTCATCAGTCAATGGATGTTTTGGAGAAAGAAGAAGGAGGAAAATGTCGACCTTGGAGCTTTGGATGACACGTCCGTGTTGAATATGCTCGTCCATCTCAAATACCTCAGTGATGTCAGGTAAGCTGAATTCCCACTTCTATTTAACATCGCTCACCTCAACATCTGGACTCACATTGGCTTTCTGACTCTCTCAGGACCAACCCGGACTTCAGACTGGTTTTCTTGTTCCAGGAGGAAGCTGAAAACTTCATGGAACTCTTCATCCAGAGCAAGCCCAGAATGTTGCAGTTTCTGACAGACCTGGAGGGGAGCGCTGTCCAGCTAGACAACATGAAGCGTGGGGCCCAGATCTCCACTGTGGCAGGCAGCTCCGTGGGGGCGGTTGGAGGGGTCCTGTCCATCGTGGGCCTGGCTCTGATCCTCGTCACAGCAGGGGTCTCCCTGGCTCTCACCATGGCTGGTGTGGGCATGGGGGTCACCAGTGGGGTCAACAGCGTGGTCACCACAGTCACAGAGACCGCCGTCAACGCCACTCAACAGAAGAAAGCCAACGAGTTGTTCCAGAGTTTTATGGAGGACGTGCAGAACCTCCAGGGGTGCCTGGAAGATGTGGCCAAAAATATGGTTCCCGTGGTGAGTGAGGTGGATGCGACCGCGGGAGCAGGGAAGATCTTGGGGAAAGGTTATGCCATTGGGAAAGGAATCGACTCCCTGATTGATTGTGCCTCGGGTATGAAACTTCTGAGGAGTGAGGATGCGATTGCTGACCTGGGACAGGCCGCTAAAGGGACGCCCCTCGCCCTCTCCAAGGCAGCTCGGGGAGGGTTCATCGCTCTCAACGCCCTATTCATTGGCCTGGACGTGTTCTTCATCTGCAAGGACAGCGTCGGCCTGGCCAACGGCAGCAAGAGTGAGGTTTCCCAGCTCATCCGGGCACGAGCACGGCTCTGGAGCTCTGAACTGGAGTCATGGCAGAAGATCCACGATTCTCTGCAGAGAGGTCTGCTCACGTCCCAGGACAGCCAGAACCTGCTAGAGATGCCCTTTTACCCCCTGGAGGAGATGACCAAAGGGAAGAAGACGTTCTGGCAGAAATTCAATCTCTTTCCCTCTTTTTCAAAGTCCTAGCATTGGCCTGACCAATGGAGATGATTTTTCTCATCTCATGTTTTCTATTTCAACACTAAATTCAAGACTGTCATTCAAATGAACCCAAACCTTGCTTTTGCACATCAAATGAATAATCTACTGTGTTTGTCTTATTTTATTTTAATTCTTTGTTTATTTGAACAATTACTGTAATTGTCTATTACTTTAACTTGAACTTTTTTTAAACTTTTATTTCACTAAACGTACGATTTTCTCATACTGTCATGATATTAACAAGGGGTTGCTCTGTTAAGGTATTTCATGTATACTATCATGTATACTAATATTGCCACACTCCTACATTAAAGACAAACAACCTTCTATGTTTTGGTCTGTAACATTCATCACAGTCCTGTGACTCTTAACCACAGAACTTTTATTCATGTTATTTTAGGGTCAGGTGGGACTATTAGGTGGGAACCAGATGGGGATGCAGATTGATAAGGATGATGACACTTCCATTAGCGTTCCAGATATGCAAATACACATCTTAGCGAACGCTGACATGTCCATCAGGGTCTATTTCATACACCCCCAGCCCAATAACGCACCCTGTTTTGTCCACTGGGTGGATATTTTTTTTTTGAAAGTAAACCGGACTCACAATTTGGTATGCGTGCTTTAAACAGTTGTGTTGTATACACACACACACATGTGTGGATCTGAGTGTGTGTCCATAATGTATCAGGAGGGCCAGCCTGTACACATACAGGCCAGCCTGTAAACATGCAGGCAGTAAGACACAGTAACTGCTCATGTAAAGCCCGGCCTCAAGGTGGCAGCAGCTCAGCTAGAACAGTCCAGTCAGCCAGGGCATCAAGAAGAAGAGACAGCCGTGACATCACCAGTCCAAAGTCCTCACTGCGTATGAGCTGGTTCCCGTCCTCTCCTTAACTCTTCCTGTAGTCACCTGCAGGCTGAGAAGACCCGTCTAAACTTCACCTGGAATGGAACAGCTCTCCAGCTACCTGTGTCGGTACAGGAACTATAACTTTGCTGTGGGCGTCACCACCGCAGAGTACATCGATTCTCTCCAGAGTTTCGAGATTCGAGACAGTGACGTCTTCCTGGTCACTTACCCCAAGTCAGGTGAGTCACACCACCTCCTGTGTTTATGAGTGGATGCACATGGAAACATCCCACTGTGTTTGAGTGTTTATGACTTCTATCACAGAGGCAGAACCTGCAGAACTTGCCTCCCTCTTTACTATACAGGGACGATATGGACCCAGCGGATCATAACGTGTCTGTACGACCTGGAGGAGCAGGTGGAGGAGCAGGTGGAGGAGCAGGTGGAGGAGCAGGTGGAGGAGCAGGTGGAGGAGCAGGTGGAGGAGCCCAACACCCTGGAGAGGATGCCGTGGCTGGAGTACCGTGAGGGCCGCTCGGACTACGCCCTGAGACCCTCCCCCAGGCTGTTCGCCTCGCACCTCACCCCTGCACTCATGCCCCCCGGACTGAAGGACAGGAAGGCTAAGGTAAGCTGAAGCTCCATGTACGAATCGAGTGTGTGATTCCCGAATTGAGTGTGGGAATCCTGAATCAAGTGTGGGAATTCCCTGAATCGAGTGTGGGAATTCCCTGAATCGAGTGTGCGATTCCTGAATCGAGTGGGGGATTCCTGAATCGAGTGTGACAAATCAGGTGTGCCACGCAGCTGGTGGTATTTCACAATACACAAAACTGCTTTGGGTGATAAGAAATCTGGATTTAAAACCTCTTTCAAAAGTGTAAAATCTATAATGAAACTTCCACCCCTGACCCAGGCACTAACCCTGTTCCTTTGGCCCTCCGCTAGATCATCTATGTGATGAGGAACCCCAAAGACACCCTGGTGTCATACTACCACTTCTGCTGTGTCTGGGCCCAGCTGGAGACGCCCTCATCCTTTCAGGACTTTATGGAGCAGTTTCTGGCAGGGAACGGTGAGGATTGAAGCCCTTGTGAAGCACAATCTGGCAGGGGGCCCTGTTTCCACACCCCAGTAACCAGGCTGGTATGTGGACATCAGGGAAACATCTGTCCAGTCTGACTATCCAAGATCATTGTTACAGGTGCCAGGCATTGGTTGACAGTTGGCACACTATATTTCTATCATCTGACAGTGGCTGGTTTGACCAACAACACTTGTCAATTTATTTACCTTCAGTTGGTGCCGAGTCCTGGTTTGACCACATCAGAGAATGGCATTCCAAGAGAGACCAGTACAACATCCTCTTCCTGTCTTACGAGGACATGATCTTGGTAAGATGGAGAAATGTTCTGTCTCATCCCAAATAACGCTGCAAGACCTACCCCTGAACAGTCAGGGGTAGGTCAGGAGAGGGCGAGAGCAGTGTTGAAGGATGGATGTGGTCTCTGTAAAAATCTTGTGTTCCTGCTTCAGGACCTGAAGACTGCGGTGACGAAGATATGCCGCTTCCTGGGGAAGAATCTTGACGAGGGCGCAGTGGAGCAGGTAGTGGAGAAGGCTACGTTCAAGAACATGAAACAGGACCCCAAAGCCAACTACAAGTTCCTGCCAACAGAGATCATGAAGGGAGACTTCATGCGGAAAGGTCAGCCATCTTAGATAAGGGTTCTTCAACTCTTGGTGCTCCAACACTAATCTGAGCTCACACCTGATTCTAGTAATTAGCTGTTTGATCAGGTAACTACAGATGAATTGACTCAATTAAGTGTGGTTAGAGAGAAAAACCACAGGCAGGTAGCTGTCTAGGATTAGAGATCTGATTAGACTGGGGAGATCCACAACTGTCTAACCACGGAACCTAAATTGTTACTTCCAAATAATATCGAAAGTAACGGGTTACCACAACCACATGACGTTGTACTGGTCTGGCAGGAGAGACAGGAGACTGGAAGACCATGTTCACCGTGGCCCAGAGTGAGAGGTTTGACCACATCTTCCAGCAGCAGATGGGGGATACGCCCGTCCGGTTCATCTGGGACACGACAGGGATGTCCTGATGAAGAGACCGACTCGACACACCTCACAGTGGGACACAGGGACCCTCACAGTGGGACGCAGGGACCCACCTGGCAGTTATCTTTGTGATTCTAAGTTTATATGTTTGTAAACAGAAAAAGAGCAGCACAAAGAGACAGTCCTGCTATTACAACAGAAGTGGGAATGAAACGATGATGTGAAATAAAACACAGAAGACTCGCATTCCCTCAGATCTTTATTTGAAAGCCAGAAGACGTTCTCTGCAAGGGGCTCTAGTCACGTTCATGCTCTCCACATCTTAATTCTCCTCTATATCTAGAACAGAGAGAGGAGAATTACACATTAGCATCCCAAAATATTCATGTGTTCAAGTCTATTTGAATGAGCCGGTCTCACGCATTGAGACTATCGCCTGTGCTTGCTTCCAGGAATGATTGTATTTTTGTTTTCATCTCACCTTCCTCTTCTTCTTCCTCTTCCTCCTCCTCCTCCTCCTCCTCCTCATCTGAGCTGAACGTCCCGTCAGGCAGGCTGTACACCCGGATCACTTGCTGTTGACGAACACACACACACACACACACACGAGTTGACTAAACAGGAAAAGCTTTTCTATTCATCAGGTCTGACAGCTCTAGCTATAGACACACATGAATGACATCTGGGTGCAAAAACAGACTGGAGCTTCAGTCTTCAACTCCGGGTAGTGACGCTGGCCGGCTCACCTTGTTGGGGTCCTTCAGGATCAGGTACTTGCCCTCCTCCAGCTTGCGGCAGATGTCGATGACACAGCGCAGGATGCCCCAGGCGTTCTCCATGCTCAGGTTGATCTGGCTGGCAAACTCGTTGGGCTTGAACTGCTGGGTGCCCAGGATGACGTGGCGGGCTGAGTCCTTCACGTGGTAGCGGGAAACGTACCTGGGGGACGGAGGTGGGGCAGAGTCAGTTCTGGGACTGGAGAGGGGAGGCAGAGTCAGCTCTGGGACTGGAGAGGGGAGGCAGAGTCAGCTCTGGGACTGGAGAGGGGAGGGGGTTCAGGGTCAGCTCTGGGACTGGAGAGGGGGGGGGGGGGGGGGGGGGGGGGGTTCAGGGTCAGCTCTGGGACTGGAGAGGGAGGGGGTTCAGGGTCAGCTCTGGGACTGGAGAGGGGGCAGGGTCAGCTCTGGGACTGGAGAGGGGGGGCAGGGTGAGCTCTGGGACTGGAGAGGGGAGGGGGGGCAGGGTCAGCTCTGGGACTGGAGAGGGGGGGCAGGGTCAGCTCTGGGACTGGAGAGGAGAGGGGGTTCAGGGTCTGTGTGTGTGTCTCCTCACCCCAGCTTGAGGTACTCTGACCCGGCCAGCATGGCGCAGCAGGTCCAGCGGGCCAGCTTGTAGCTGTTGTTCTTCAGCTCGGTGGCCAGGACCGCCCCCCTCTGGGAGTCCAGCTTCTGGCGCCAGTCCACCCCGTTACAGTGCTGAGGGGACAGAGCAGCACATCAGTCATTCCACCCAGAGCAGCACATCAGTCATTCCACCCAGAGCAGGAGATCAGGAGTCCCCCTCTTCCCCATCCCCTCCTCCCTCTCCTCACCCTGGAGTCCCACTCGTTCAGGGTCTTGATGTTGATGAAGGACACTTCTCCGTTGGCCCCGGTCATCACACCGTCGTGCTCACAGCGCACGATCAGGTCAATGTCCTCCCCCAGCTTCCAGCGGCGGTACCTGACACACACACACATCAGGACTCTGGGGTACCATGTAAAACACTCAACAGTAACCCAGAAAATACATCACTGCAAACGCCATTGATAATCATGCGTCTGATTTATAGTTCTCTCTTCATTGTCCAGTTCACACTAGCCAAACACCAACAGTCTGCGTTTGGTTCAGTGTAGGTAGCCGCAGTACTGCGTCTCCCCAGTAGAGGTCAGTACCCACCTGTAGGCCACAGAAGCCACCTCACTCTTGTCCATGTCCTCTTCCACAAACGGGTTGGAGTTGGGGAACTTGTGTCTCTCCGATCCCTGCAGACAGAACCCCACGTTACTGACATACAAAACACTGCTCATAACAGGACCTGCTCATAACAGGACCTGCTCATAACAAGACCTGCTCATTTACATGATAAAAGTAAGCAATAAATCTAAACTATTATGAATGTAACAAACAATGAAGTTATCATTGCTGCAGGTGTGGTTGACGTTATGGTTGATGCAGGTGCGGTTGATGCAGGTGTGGTTGATGCAGGTGTGGGTGACTCACGGTCTCACTCGCGGTCACTACCCTATGCTCTTTTGTAAAGCTCGCTCTTGGAAGTCGCTTTGGATAAAAGCGTCTGCTAAATGCATAAATGTAAATGATGCAGGTGCGGTTGATGCAAGTGTGGTTGATGCAGGTGTGGGTGATGCAGGTGTGGGTGATGCAGGTGTGGGTGATGCAGGTGTGGGTGATGCAGGTGTGGGTGATGCAGGTGTGGGTGATGCAGGTGTGGGTGATGCAGGTGTGGGTGATGCAGGTGAAGGTTTACCATGCGGAGGCACTGCTGGCTGAAGTTATGGTTGATATAGGTGGCCTCCATGGCCAGGTTGCGGGGGGAGTTGAAGGAGTTGCCCTCATCCTGAGGGGGCTCGTTGGCTGTCTCACTCACGGTCAGCAGATCTGACACACAGCAGGGGGGAACAGGAGTTAGCTAGCTAGCTAGGGTGTTGGGTAGCTAGGTAGTTCATTAGGCAGCTATCTAGTTATGTAACTGGCTAGCTAGTTATCCAGCCAGTTAACTAACCAGCCAAAGTTAGTTAAGTAGGTAGATAGTTAGGAGGTAGCTAGATAGTAAGGTAGGTAGCTAGCTCGATAGTTAGGTAGCTAGATAGCTAGATAGTTAGGTAGCTAGCTAGCTTGTTAGGTAGCTCGTACGAAGGTAGCTAGCTACATAGTTAGTTAGCCACAACAAGGCCAAACAGACATTCAGTTTACATCGGAGGAGGAAGGAACTGTGAGAGCGATGGACAAACTCAGAACGTGGCATTTCATCAGTAGACAAACAAGAAGGAGACAAACAGGAAGGAGCTCCAACACATCCAGACAGGCTCACCAAAATCAGAGTTGTCCCTCTTGTCAAAGAAGAGCTTGTTGCCCACCCTCTGGACGATGATGTCCCAGGAGTTGACTGAGCGCGTGCAGCACATCAGGGTGGCCAGGATGGCATCGGTGGCAAAGACGTTGCCCTGAGTCTTAGCCAGCTACAGACACACAAGAACACCCCCAGAGATCATGAGTTGAACAGGCGCCGTCGGTGCACATTCCCGGAGGTGTGGGCGTGGCTGTTACCTTGCGGATCACGGGGTCGTCGGTGGTGGTCACCGTGTGGAAGATCCTCTTGATGCTCCTCAGGGATTTCTCGTTGCGAGTCGTGATGCGGTCGAAGGCCTTGTCGTAGTACTCCAGCGCCCCGCAGCACTCGCTGTGAGAGGGGGTGAAGGGGGTCAGGCTACGTGCTCCAGCCCTCCACTCCCTCCAGGAGCTGGTTCACCGCTCGTGAAAAGCAGCTTGAGATTTTTACTACCCTTCGCCTACTTGCTTCGACCTTCCCTTCAACCCAGCTGTCAGTCACTAACAACACATCAACTCATTCAGGAGCTGCTGGAGGTGGGCGTGCGAGGTCTTTTGTCTGTAAATTGCCACTGTTCGGTGGTTAATACTGGTCTTTTCTTCAAAATAATTCATACAGTATTGAGCAAAAGTCTAAGGTATCTAAGATATTTTCGTTATATATATATTATTATTTTTTACCTTGTCCTAAATATTCTGTATTGGTGTGGCAGTATAAAAGTGCATTGTTGAGAAAATGTAGTATTTTCCTTCCATTGGTATTTAAAGGTATTGGTTGTTTGCTTTACTTTGTAAATTTTTTTGTGCCTAATACTTTTGCACAGTACTGTATGTATTCCCCTCTACTATTTCATGACCAAACAATTACAAAAATAAAATAAAACCTTAATCACTTGTAACGCCTGTTCTGCTTTACCGCTTATGAACAGCGCGTAAGTTCAAATCTAACGATCCAATTGTCTCTGGCAGTTGAGGAGTCGCCACAGCAGCGATAACTAACCCAGCTCACGCTACAGGACAGAGTGCAAACCGATTGGCCGACAGACGACCTTTACAGATCATCTCTCTGCCGATAGGCTGCCTCCCTGATGCTAACCTTCATTAGCCTATAGCAGCGCAGCTGTCAACCTCCCCACCCAGCCGGCCTCCGCAACCTGCCCGTCAGCCCCTGAAACCTGACCTTGCTTGCCTGCTTTGAATTAAGTCCAAGAACATTTGCTGCTGATGCTGCTGTCCAGTGGACATGCACTGTTAGAAGCAGATTAGTAGCAGCTTTGAATGTAAATAGAGTTTGGGGAGGTTTTCAAAAGTCAATGTCCCAACTTTGTCAGCAAGGCCTGGTTAGCGTCACGCTGCTGCAATCGCAGCAATGTTCGCAGGGCAGCACACCGTCAAAGTACAAACTGTACTTCTTACAGCGTACGTGTGTGTCTGTGCGTCTGAGTATGTGTGTGTGTGTCTGTGTGTTTAAGTGTGTGTGTGTGTGTGTGTGAAACAGCGTGCAGTTCTCACATGTCAGTGGGATCTTCAACCTCCATGTATCTCATCTTCATCAAGCGGGGGAAGTCCATCTCCTCCTTCACCTCCCAGTCGCTCCGTACCTCCACAGACGAGTCTCGGGGCTTCAACTGGGCATTGAAGAATAAGGACGAGGGGGAGGAAGGAGGGGGGGAGGAAGCAGGGGGGAGGAAGAAGAGGGGGGAAGGAGAGGGGGAGGAGAGTGGGCAGGAAAAAATTGTATGGTAGCATTTGTGAAGAAATTCAGTAGGAACATCATCAAAACGCTTCACTGGCAGGTTTTCACTAGCACAACACGATTGGACTTTAGATTCTCACTTGTGGAAAACTGCCCGTTTTCATCTCAGAATTAACATAATCAATGTCACATTGTGGCATACCTGGGATTTCTGGTCCCACTTTTGACGAACACCAAACTGCTTCTGGAACTTCTTCTGCAGACGCATGCGGTCCCTGGAGAGAGAGGTATAGAGAGGGGGAGACAGAGAGAGAGGTATAGAGAGAGGGGGAGAGAGAGAGGGGGAGACAGAGAGAGGGGGAGAAAGAGAAGGACACACATATGGGTTAGTTGGGTGACTCCCTGGCAGTTTGCTAGGGGGTGTTCCTGATGGGCGGGGCAGCAGGTTGCTAGGGGGTGTTCCCGATGGGCGGGGCAGCAGCTCACCTCTCCTTCTGCTTGGCACTCTTGGGCAGAGTCTGCATGTTGAACTGGGTTAGGTTCCTGCGGTCCTTGTCCCTGCGCAGGTTCCTCTGTAAAGAACACACGAGTCCAGGAAACACAGTGAGACAGTGTACAGGCACGTGTGTGTGTACATGAATGTGTGTGTGTGGGCGTGCCCTCTACCTGAGCGAAGCGCATGCGGTTCCTCTGGTAGGCAGTCTTCTGCGTCTTGGCAGTGTCCACCAGCTGGAAGCTGGTCTCGTCCTCCTCATGGAAGTACGCATACTGGCTCCCGCCCCGAACTGAGACGAGTACTTGTCTGTCAAAACACGCCTGTCATTCAGCCTGTGAACACGCCACTAACACGGCTTAGGACAAATTCGGGGTGGAGCTCTTACAACATGTTCCTTACTTGTGTATCTCTTATCCTGGTAAGTTGCTCCGGTCCAGTCAGCGACCTGCACAAGTAGAGAGACCAAGTTATTAAGCTCCCCAGACCCCAGAGGAGTCCTTATATATTTCACTATAGTTGCTTTGGGCAGCCTTTGTTTTCTAACGAATAAAGTAAAGTGAATATATGAAAACCTGTTACCAACTAATTGCTAGTGGGGAAAAATGCATGTTGTCACATGTTTCTGAAGTGAAACACTTCAGTCAAGGAAAAAAGCTCCAAGGTGGCCGTACATTTTCCACGTTATCTAAGCAGCACAAACGTGTAGCTATTCTGCTCGAGCCGTCATTTCACGTTGAGAACGGAAGTGACGACTATTTTGCGGGTGACAGTTGTTAGATATTACAATTCTGACATGTGTATCTACATTTACTGCCAATTTCAGTGGAGTCATCAGTCTTGACCCAACCTAGGATGACATGCAGATGAGGACTCGACTAAAAGTCGGCGGCCAGATCGGGCCTAACACTAACCTTGCCCAGACGGTCTCCTTTGCTAAAGGGCTGATAGGGCATGTCCTTAAACTTATCCGGGACAGCACAGGGGCCCCAGCCCGAAGGGTTGTCCTGGATCACAGGCGCGTGGAACTTCGCCATGTCCTGAGTTGGAAAGAGACGGAAGACGCGTTTCATGGAAAATATCAGCTCCAAAACGAGAGTAAAATCTCTCAACAAAATTAGCAAGTTTGCCAACTAGCACTGACGTTAATGACACGGTCTCAGACGATATTCAGCACTGCTCTCATCACTTTAAGGTACGTTCATGCACCATCAGTTTGCGCAGTGGACTAGTCATCATTGACTTGGCACTACTTGATAATCAACACAATTTTAGGTCGTTTTAAGAACGAGCTACAAATCAGTGTTGTCGATGTTGGGTTTTTGTCTTGAAGCAGACAGACAGAGGGTGAAGAAGCTGAGTAATTACACGTACCTACCACTAGCCATCTTTTTATGAAATAGCTATCTACAAAATTATTTAATAATGGATTACAGATGTATAATAAAGTATACTATTCTATTAACCTGTTATATCGGTGATATGTGTTTGTCTATAAAAGGAAATCAAATGTAAACTTAGAATCTGTATCGTTAAAATATGGATAAGGATGGTTAGAGGCGGAGTAAACTAGCATTAGCAAAAACCCAGGTGGTCGCTAAAGATTACTAGCCAGCTGGCTAGCACTACAGTAGCAACCTAGCTAGCTGTAGTAGGGTGCTAGGCCACGTCCTTCCAATACACTTTACATTATGATCAATATTAACAATTTTTCTATTTTCCAATGTTCCAACCTCTCTCAAATTTTTATACCCGTTGCTTGAATCTTACCTTAAACGTTGCAACACTCAATCCAGAGGTTTTATTAAACCACACGGGAGTGCCGCAATTTTCCTGCTAAGCGCCGGTGTGAAAGGAAGTAGAAAAGAGCCGTAAACGAAATTCTTTTTCCTGTCGTAACGTTGCCCTTTGCGACAATGAGTACATAAATTACAGAACGTAATGATTGTTCCATAATAATAAGTCCATGGATTTCAGGATCTGTAAATTGTGTGGATATTCAATATTTGTAGTTTGTAATTTTTGTATCTATACTTTTAATTTCGTATGCACCCTCTTCACTTACCAGCAAATGATGTATCGTTTCATCACATTACAAATTATTAGCATTACTATAACCATTACCAACTAATTGAATACTTATTTTTAGAAAGTGACATTAAGGGCGGAAACACATTTTCAGCTCTACTCAACCCCCCCCCCCACCCACCCCACACACCCGTTAAAGACATTCATAACATGTTGGCACTCCACTCAATGTCAAAAGGCTAAGTGTTTAATTTATCAAGCGCACAGTGTAACACATTATAACACAAGGTTATTCTGAACAATGATAAGAAACTGCTACGTATAGGCATAATATATTATATATTTTTACAAGAATACTGCATAATTTGGTTTATGAAGACCTTTTAAAAGGGTCTTTATAACTAGTTATTTATAGCTAGTCAAAATATTTAGTTGACGTTCAATGTTGTAACAGAAAGTTTTTTTTCCGAGAATTTTGTGACAACTGTGATTGTAATTGTATTCATTTTAAGACCAACAAAACAACTGCGTGTGTGTTTGTACTTGTTGCACTTTACATTACATTGGTCATTTAGACTTACAGTAAGTACAGGGACATTCCCCCCGAGGCAAGTAGGGTGAAGTGCCTTGCCCAAGGACAAAGTCATTTGGCTTGGCTGGGAATCGATCCGGCAACCTTCTGATTACTAGTCCGACTCCCTCATCGCTCAGCCATCTGACTCCCTTTAAGATAACACCGTATTGGTCTAAAAGGGACATTTGTTTTGGACTCCATGCTGCAGTTTATCCCACTAAAAACATCAACATTAATCAATACACAATATATCCAGCAAATTACAGATGAGGTCCCACTATACATATTCATTAAATAACTCAATGGTTAAATCTACAGGCTCTACCATTTTCACATGCCTGAGATGGACAATGACCAGATGCTCTCAGGTAACAACATCACAATACACCAAAGGTACCAAAACAGGTCAGCTGGGAAATCTGTTGTTTGGTATTATATGTTTGAGAGTAGCTCTAAACCTATCCTTAATTATCTTTGAACACGTGGTATTTAAGTTATGCACCTGTTTCTGCTGTGGCTGGTGAAAGTTAAAAGGAAGAACTCTTATAGGCTCTGTCCTAACCTAAGCTGCTATTCAGGTTCATATTCAAGTATTCCTGTGCTTGCAGGATGTAAGCAATTGAGCTGAGCAGGACAAACAAGGTAGATGCCTGTTCACAGACTTCCAAGCAGCTCTGCAACACACAGACACACTGCAACACACTGCACTGATGTCACACAATCCACCACAACATTCACAGCATTTTAAACATAACACACTGCTCATTTACTGATAGTCAGATGACTCCTTTATTATGCGCTTCTTGTGATATCAATTTCAGCATGTGACATCGCCGCCATTACAAATGACTGTACTTTTCGAGTCTAAACTCACCAAGGACAAGTACAACCAGTAACCGTGCTATAGTCTACTCCATTCGCCTTCATTCAGTGGGATGAATAGTTGCTGCATTCAGATCTCTCTCCAGGCTGACTGGAGTGCCACACACTGTCTGTGAAGGCAGAGAGAGTAGAGAAGTCTTTCTGAAAGACCCACACACTGGGAAGGCAGAGAGAGCAGAGAAGTCTTTCTGAAAGACCCACACACTGTTAGGCAGAGAGAGCAGAGAAGTCTTTCTGAAAGACCCACACACTGGGAAGGCAGAGAGAGCAGAGAAGTCTTTCTGAAAGACCCACACACTGGGAAGGCAGAGAGAGCAGAGAAGTCTTTCTGAAAGACCCACACACTGTTAGGCAGAGAGAGCAGAGAAGTCTTTCTGAAAGACCCACACACTGTTAGGCAGAGAGAGCAGAGAAGTCTTTCTAAAAGACCCACACACTGTTAGGCAGAGAGAGCAGAGAAGTCTTTCTGAAAGACCCACACACTGGGAAGGCAGAAAAAGCAGAGAAGTCTTTCTGAAAGACCCACACACTGGGAAGGCAGAGAGAGCAGAGAAGTCTTTCTGAAAGACCCACACACTGTTAGGCAGAGAGAGCAGAGAAGTCTTTCTGAAAGACCCACACACTGTTAGGCAGAGAGAGCAGAGAAGTCTTTCTGAAAGACCCACACACTGGGAAGGCAGAGAGAGCAGAGAAGTCTTTCTGAAAGACCCACACACTGTTAGGCAGAGAGAGCAGAGAAGTCTTTCTGAAAGACCCACACACTGTTAGGCAGAGAGAGCAGAGAAGTATTTCTGAAAGACCCACACACTGGGAAGGCAGAGAGAGCAGAGAAGTCTTTCTGAAAGACCCACACACTGTTAGGCAGAGAGAGCAGAGAAGTCTTTCTGAAAGACCCACACACTGTTAGGCAGAGAGAGCAGAGAAGTCTTTCTGAAAGACCCACACACTGGGAAGGCAGAGAGAGCAGAGAAGTCTTTCTGAAAGACCCACACACTGGGAAGGCAGAGAGAGCAGAGAAGTCTTTCTGAAAGACCCACACACTGGGAAGGCAGAGAGAGCAGAGAAGTCTTTCTGAAAGACCCACACACTGGGAAGGCAGAGAGAGCAGAGAAGTCTTTCTGAAAGACCCACACACTGTTAGGCAGAGAGAGCAGAGAAGTCTTTCTGAAAGACCCACACACTGTTAGGCAGAGAGAGCAGAGAAGTCTTTCTGAAAGACCCACACACTGGGAAGGCAGAGAACAGAGAAGTCTTTCTGAAAGACCCACACACTGGGAAGGCAGAGAGAGCAGAGAAGTCTTTCTGAAAGACCCACACACTGGGAAGGCAGAGAGAGCAGAGAAGTCTTTCTGAAAGACCCACACACTGTTAGGCAGAGAGAGCAGAGAAGTCTTTCTGAAAGACCCACACACTGTTAGGCAGAGAGAGCAGAGAAGTCTTTCTGAAAGACCCACACACTGGGAAGGCAGAGAACAGAGAAGTCTTTCCATGATAGACATGTCAGATGGAGCCTTCATGGACACAAGCACACAGAGGCCCCAACACAATAACAGAAGAATGGAGGGTTTATTTAAACATTCAAGGATTCATGACGTGTTTTACTTATTCTTTTAATCCACCCCTGCCATCTCATAGTTGACCTTGCTCTGACAGACTGTTACGAACTCAATTGAGTGCCAGTAAGGTATTTCATCTCAATAGATGTTGTAAAATGCACTGACAGCAGTGATCAAAGATGCAGAATCATTATAGAAAAATGGTTGTTTCAAAATGTGAAGCGTGGTTGTACAGTCGTGGCCATATGTTTTGGCAAATGACAAATGTTGTGTTTTGCAAAGTTTTCTGGATCAGTATTTGAGGAAAAAGTTTTCACATGTTTCTATAAAATACTGGAATATAATGACGGACGGACATTTCATTTTTTTAAAGCTTTTTTGGGGGTGAAAATGGTTAATATATGCACATAGTCCCCTCTTTTACAGCAGTCAATCTGTTCTTAAAATCCAATCAGAATGATAGAGTGATTTCACCTGGCTAGAACTTTGCCCTGGGCTGATGATATGACTTACTGAAATGATGTTAGCAGTCATTTGATGCCAAGGCCCAGCAACCTTTGCAAACACAGAACGTATGTCGCTCCCAATACTTTTATCCACGGCTGCACAGACTGTTCTGTATGGTCTGTGTGGTTGGAGCTGCTGGAGCAGAAGCAGACCTACCTGTTAGGCCGTCTAGGCGGTGGAAACACTCACTTCAGAAAACAATCACTTCAGAAAACACTCACTTCAGAAAACACTCACTTCAGAAAACACTTAACAGCTGATTTGGGGAACTACACCTTCAAGGGGGCTAGAGAAAAACAAATGTTATATGATCAGAGTTATGATGTTAATTGCCCACAAAATGATCACAGTGAACTGGCTCAAGCCTCACCCACCTACCGTGACCAGAGGGACCAGGGGGCCCAGAGGGACCAGGGGGCCCAGAGGGACCAGGGGGCCCAGAGGGACCAGGGGGCCCAGAGGGCCCAGAGGGACCAGGGGGCCCAGAGGGACCAGGCTGTGAATTGTCCAGCAGACTGGGCGAGGAGAGAGGAGGATCAGTTCATCAAGACACCCTTCTGTACTGTGGGTGTTTTTACTTGGAACAATGATGGAGCTAAACCGACCCATCTTCTGCGATGTCTCCTAAGCGGCATTGAAGACCAAAAACAGCTAGACTAGCAAGACAAATTGCAACAAGATAATTAAGATGGAATAGGCGACTGTACACTGATTTTTTACCGCTTCTTCAGCAGGGGGTGTGACTTGGGTCATTTTGAAGTCTGCGGGGACAACGCCAGTTAATCAAAACAACATTTTCTTAGCGTGACATCAACAAATGATGTCGGTAGAGTTCGGTCCTCTAATTCACTGCAGAATGATGCTGCTGACTGTGGAGGCCACAGGCGAGGCAGTCGAAAAGAGCAAGGGCTTCCAGGAACGAGACAAAGGTGCCGCATGTCCTTCAGAAACGGTATAATTTATTCTGCCCTTTTCTTCTCTACCTCTTCCCCTTCCTCCTTCCATAACCCCTCGCTGCCTTCCACCCACACCCACACCGCTTCGACCAACTAATAACAGAACACTCAGGGAACATTCCTTTTAATGTGCACTTCAGCTGGACTTTTGGTTTCTTAGCAACCTGCCTAGCACAGGGCTAGAAACACACTGCGTATTGTTGCCAGGGTTACTCTGAAAGGACGACCCAACTATATACTGTCTATTATGTGAAAAACTAGGAACGTGTTCCTGTATCTTGTTGTGGGGGGGGGGGGGGGGGGGGGGGGGGGGTGTATGCATCTCTTGAACCAAACCAACAAACAAGTGCAGATAGTGCCAGCAAAGTAGGAAAGTTGAATGTGAGGGAAAGTTGAAGGGCCCATTATCCCAGTGCATTAGCCCAATTTATTAGCCCAGTGCATTGTACAGTAGCAAGACCAGGCAGCTGTCTTGACACCAGGGTTTCCACACCTTGAGAGGTACTCTGCCCAGAGCTCTCGGAAGCATAGTGAACGTTCCTCTTGAAGCTGAGACGGTTGGAAGAAAAGAAGTTCCCATCATGCTCTCTGGTCCGTTTCCTATCATGCTCTCTGGTCCGTCACCCAGAGATTAGCCCAGCAAACATGTTGTGATCCATCAAAAACTCTCTGGGACCAGATGATACTCATTTTTACCCCAAAGTTATCCTGCTTTTGAATTTTAAATGAATGTTGAGGCAGTGTGAATCAAGAGAGCAAAAGCAACCAATGGGACTGGGGTAGAATCAAATAAAGCTCTGCTCAAGTCTGTGTAGAGTATCAAACCAGAAGCAAAAGTCGTTTAAAAAGGTGCATTTATAGAATTGGATGCTGATGAGTATAAATAAAGTAGTTAGTTGTTCAAAACATCTCAATCAAAAACACAGTTTACAAGGAGTTACGCTTCCAGGATAGCATTTTGAGCTAATGTCTCCACCCACATCAAATTGGATGTTTTTCTTTCTGAAGATATTTTTATGGCTAATAGCCGGCCAGTTCACAATGACCTCCGCCAGCTGTTACTGAGAAAGAATTAGAGAACTGCCCTCATGCCCACCTGCCTCTGTCCAAAACTTGCAGTTTGCACCTGAATACTAACGCTAATCGAGGAATTGGAAGCGCTCCAATATTTGGGAAAGTAATGAAAAACAGCTGTGATGTATTTAGCAGCACCCATTAAGTCTTGTGCTGTGCCTCTCCAGCTACATCTTAGAAAGAGAAGATTCCATTTTCCTGCTCCTCTACCTGCCTGTTTCGTTAACAGGCACGATTCAACTATGTAATTAGAACACTGTGATATATCAAAGCCGCCAAAAAAAAACGTACGGACCTTATCAGCACAACTCTTTTTTTCTTTTATCCTTGATCTCGTTCCCTGTGTTTTCCAGACACTAATGAACGAACATCATTAGGGTTTTTAGTAAGACGTAGCTATGTTCCTTGACGTCAAGAATGAGTCATTTTCAACATCTCATGGCATATTTCAGCTTTCAGTTGTGGACATTGTGAAGCCAGCAAAAATTAACCAGTGTGTTATTCCCAATAAGTTGATTTGTGTTTTTCATATTTTGCATGTCTCACCTACAAGAAGATTGATAAACCTGAAGGGTTTATGTTATGGAGTATCAATATGTCACCATCCCAATGGACTCCGCCCCTCTCAAAACATGCACATCCTGTTATGAACAGTTGAAATAAAAACAATCAAGATGTGACACAGAAAGCACTTAACTTAATTACATAAATCGTCCCATGAGTGTATAGGCTATGGAGTGAACACGCACACACTCACACACACACAAACTCACTCACACATACACAAACACACACACACACACACACAGGAGAAAAGGCATCAGAGGTATAAAGCAGGAATGTATCCTCTTTCCTTTTGAATTTAATGGAGGGCATCAATTAGTTTGTATGGAGATCAATACAATGTCCACAGCAGGGCCCTGTCTCAGCCAGGAGCTCCCACAGGAAGCTTCCGGGGTCACCAGACATTCCTGTGGTGAAGACTGACATTCGACCTTCCGATGAACACATCAGGCAGTGCATCAGCTTTGTTTTGGCAGATCGTTTCATGAATAACCCGTCAGCCTGTCCACTTCAGCCTTCATGTTTCTGGTGAAAACTCAGACTTCAGATCCCATTTCATGTTACTTAACTGTCTCTCTGTGCACCTACGTGCGTATGTGTATATTATGTTACATTTGCGTGATACTAAGTTCCTGCTGAAGGTATGCAAGCCTAGCAATGCCATTGTAAACTGGTGTTGAGTTCTTTTTGTTTCCAAACAGCCCTGATGTTATTGAAGGATGTCAAGGATGGATTGAAGATCTACTGCTGCGGTGCTGTGGGGGAGGAGTCACAGTGTCTCTGTTGCTACGGTGCTGTGGGGGAGGAGTCACAGTCAAAGTGTCTCTGTTGCTACGGTGTTGTGGGAGAGGAGTCACAGTGTCTCTGTTGCTACGGTGCTGTGGGGGAGGAGTCACAGTGTCTCTGTTGCTACGGTGCTGTGGGGGAGGAGTCACAGTCAAAGTGTCTCTGAATCCTGTCAGTGTGGAGTTTAGGAATACAGAATTGAGAAAACAAGCTGATGATTAGACCTTTCCAAGTGATTTTGTCAAACAAAAGGCCTAAATCGAATTAATGAACCTTTTGTGGTACATTATGGTTTGTTTTCTCTTGCCCAGGTTAATATACATAATGAAGTGAGACAGCTGTTTCACAGCAACAGAATCTTTATTTGTCAAATGAGAGGCTGATTTCTGCTGCGTCACAAAACAACACTGCAGCTACACAAGAACACAAGATTCTTGCTTTGCAGAGTAAAGCATCTGCATTTTTTGATAAGCAATAACCATCTTTTTGTGAACAGTTCAGCAGCAACCTACTTGTTTGGTCTTATCCCCAAGCTGTCTCCTCTGCCTGCCATGTCCCTTTATGAGCAAAGATGAAGCCTGGTTTCTGTTGGATTTGGTTTGGAGGAGCTAAAAAGTAAGAGCACGGTAACACTGCTGACCTTTTGGTGCGCCCTGATCAGGGGCGGTTTCATTAAAGGTAGGGTAGGTACAGTTTTTGAGAAGCACTTTTTGTCACATTTGCTGAAAATCTTCACATCCTGATAGCCATCAACAAATCAATTGCTCTGACAGTAAAATAAAATAAATCCGATACCAATCATTGTGTTCAAACTGAATGCAATGTTTGGACTGCATTCAGACTGAATGCAATGATTGGACGGGTTACCTGCATCTCTGCCTACATGCCTGCTCGTGCACTCATAGCACTGGTCAGGCAAACACGTTTATGTGTTTTAAGGGAGGGGTTGGGATTTTCCTACCCTGCCTTTAAATATTGGTGGGACTTTTGGAAAATGGCAAATCAGCCAAATCCTCAGTTATAAAAAAATCTGTCCCCTCATATTTCCCCTCACTGTGCCCATGGCCCTAATGGGAACGTGATCAACGACAAAACCTTCATGTGAAGACATGTGGTCAAAGCTGTACCAGTGACAAGAGATGTCCTTGGATAGTGAGACTAAGTCCCCGACCAAACAGCAGATCTGGGTTACGGTACACACAAACTTAAATAACTAGTAGGCACCGTTCTGCTCTTAACCTTGAGCGCGTGGCAGTGTTTGCATAGGGTTTCCATAGCAGCTGCTGCCCAAATACGTGAGTGAAATCAGCTTCAGCCATCGCCTGCAGTCTTGTTCGCCTCTTTGTTTCTAAACCGTATGAGGGCGGGAGCATGTGGGTGGGAATCAGCCAATGAATCACACAGATTCGTGAAGATACCTGCACTCGACCAATCACGTGATCATATATCTGACACCTTTTCACCTATAGCCTACTACGGTAAGCATAAGCGGATTATCACTGAGAGAACAGTTGGATCACACACAGAACAGGGCATAAAGTCTACACACACTCAAATACGTCAACATCAACCAGTCGCCTTTTCTGAAAAGAAACCGATTATCATTCAACACTGTGCACTCTGTTTACAACCCTATGTACAGTTTTATGGAGATGGAAAGTGAGAGGGGAAAAATCGAATCTGGTGTTCTAGCAACAAATCTCTGCCGTGTGAGTTCAACCATGCTTTCTCACATCTACGGGAGTGTGTGTGTGTGTGTGAGTGTGTGTTTCTGTGTGTGAGTGTGTGTGTGTGTGTTTCTGTGAGTGTGTGTGTGTGGGCGTGTAGACTAAAAGGCAGGGCTGTAAGCTAGAGGAAAAGCACACTCTTATCATTTATTAGATAGCAGTGACCACTGTGTGTTTACCACCCCGAATATAGAATTGTTAGGATCAACGAGGGGGATGCAGGAGACTGAAGAATAATGGTCACAATACAATGAGGCACTTGGTCAGTCAGGATGTTCAATATGGCTTGTAGGAGAGCTAGTGAGATGATGAGGCTGCTTTACAGAACTGCAAAGATATGTAGGTACATGTACCACACATGTGTGTGTATATTTACATGCATGCAATATCTCAGGTTGTAGTATGCTTGGATAACCAACCAGCTGTGAAACACCAGCTTCACCCGTCTAAACGTACCTACCGTTAGACAGCTTCCATGAGCATGAAACATTTAGGTTTCTGAGTCCCAGACAAGGTTACCAAACTTCCTCGTTCACATATACATTTACATTCTGATGTTGAAATAATTCTTTTTTTTATCCTATCATGGCAGTGTTTTACAAAAACTATACCACTACGTACATATATGCATTTGTTGTACTATTGGCTAATGCGCTCTCCCCGACAAAGTTCAAACAGAAACAACCTTGATGTGTCAATTCACTGGGTGCCTGCCAACATTACGTCAACTTTACCCAACTCCAGCCCAAACTCCAGAAAGTCACGAGTCTGCAATCCCGTACCTTCACTTCTGAGGGAAACATATCGTCACACTGGGAAAAGTTATGTACAATTACAGAATTCACTGAGTAGGTCAATACATAGGCACATACATATATACATATTGTGTTCATCTTACACAACAAGCATCACAAACGCAAAAGCTACACGAACGTCTGCTCCAACAAATCTGAACACAAATGGATTCATGGAGTCTGTTGTCTTAATGCTGCAGTAAGAAATAAATCGGGAATGCCTTAAAAGTTAAAGGGAACGGTTAACATTGATGGGTTTTCTACGGTGCCGTGTCAGAGAGTCAGTCTTCTGCGACACAGCGGAACACTTAGAGTTCTGTTCAAGCAGCGCGTCAGACGACATTCAGAGAAACGATTTGTCGTTACAGGTAACTGATCTCCAAGGAGGTGCTCTTCTCCACCGGTTCCTCCGGCAGGGGCTTGACGTTGCCGTTCTTGGCCCCAGTAAGAAGGGCCGGCATGGGGGCTGCAGGCCCCGAGCAGGGGCATTTCCCACCAGCCTCCCCAGACGTGGCTCTCGTTTCTGGGGAGCCCAGCTCAGGCCCCTCCTCATCCTCTCCCTTCCCTCCGTACACCACTCTTGAGGAGCTCTCGGCCTGTCCCTTCCCGTTCCCGTTCTGGGCGATCCGGCATATCTCCGTCATCTCCGTGACGTCCTCCCTGTCCTCCTCGTCGTCCTCGTCCTCGTCGCGGACCACCCTCCTCAGGCTCTCCCTGGGCATCAGCACCCTCCGCCTCTCCTCCTGCCCCGCCGCCCCCGCCGCCGCCGGCTGCTGCTGCTGCCGCTCCCTTGGCTCATGGCTCTCCACCTTCCTGGACGAGCGGCAGAGCGCCTTGCGGAAGCCCCTCTTGAAGTTGTCCGACATGAAACCATAAACGATGGGGTTGGCGCAGCTGTTGGCGTAGCCCAGCACCACCACGAAGTAGTAGAGGCCCTGGTACCCGGGGGGCAGCGACACACGCAGGTTGATGATGTTCATGGCGTAGAAGGGGAGCCAGCAGAACACGAACACGGCCACCACGATCACCACCATGCGGGTCACCTTCCGCTCCGACTTGCGGCGCTTGGTGGAGGTGGCGTGGACTTTCTTCCCCGAGCTGCGGATCTTGAAGACGATGAGCAGGTAGCAGAGGCAGATGATGAGGAGTGGGCAGATGAAGCCCACCGTGGAGGTGTAGAGGATGAAGGCAGCCCGCCACACCTCCTGCGGCCTGGGCCAGTCGATGTTGCAGTTGCCGCCGTCCTTCTCGATGTTGGCGAAGACCACCACGGGCAGCACCACCAGGAACGACAGCGCCCACACCGTCCCGTTCACCATTTTGGCCACTTGGGGGCGCCGCCACTTGGAGGAGCGGAGGGGGTGGACCACGGCCAGGTAGCGGTCGATGCTCATCACCGTCAGGCAGAAGATGGAGGTGAACTGGTTGATGGAGTCCACCGTCATGACCAGGCGGCACATGAAGGAGCCGAAGGGCCAGGTCTGGAGGGTGTTCTGGACGGCCAGGAAGGGCAGCCCCAGCATGAACAGCTCGTCAGCGATGGCCAGGTTCAGGATGTAGATGTTAGTCACCGACTCGGTCTTGGAGTAGTGAAGTACGATGTGGATGACCAGGGTGTTGCCTCCCAGGCCGATGATGCAGACGATGATGTAGATGAGGGGGAAGAGCACCCCGGCAAGCCCCTGGCCCGGGTCCGGCTCTGTGGAGTTGGTGGAGTTGAACAGGGTGGAGTTGAACAGGGTGGAGTTGAACCATAGGAGAGACCAGGGGAGGGCGGCGTAGGGGCTGAGGAGGGAGCCATTTTCCCAAAACTCGTCTGCCATTCCAGGAAGGTGGATGGGAGGGTCATCCATGGAGGGGGTCAGAGGGGGAGGGGAACAGGGGGACATACGGGAGAGAGGACCAGGGAGAGAGGACCAGGGGAGAGAGGACCAGGGAGAGAGGACCTGGGAGAGAGGACCAGGGAGAGAGGACCAGGGGAGAGAGGACCAGGGGAGAGAGGACCAGGGAGAGAGGACCAGGGGAGAGAGGACCAGGGGGTAAAGGGCCAGGGGGCAGGTACGTCTTATCACAGGAAGCTCACACCCACTGACACTGTGGGAGTACAGGATGTTTGCCGAAGAACATTTCTAAAAGAGAGAGAGGGAGAAAGAGAGAGAGGGAGAGAGAGAGAGAACCAAAATTAATTGATGAGCTTCTTTAATGGCAGACCCTCTGAAGTGTAAAAAAAACATTGGAAAAGAGGAAGAGAAACAGTGAGATGAAGAAACGAAACAACAAAAGCACGAGTAGAAAAGGCAAGATAACTCAACAATGGGCACAAACTCGTAATAAAACACACCAAATGAGAGACGCCTGTGACTCAGACAGGAAGCAATTAACCCAGCCAAGGAAAGCTGGGGTAGATCGGCACGGCAATGAGTCTGTGTTTGGTTAGCTTTCCTGGGTATTGACTACTCAGCCATGTCAAACATTGTGTTTTCCCATACGTCGTCACTGCAGCAGCTAATCATTGACATCATGAATCCAACCTCTCAGGGCCACACTGCACTGTAAGGCGCATCTGCACGCCGGCTTGGGATTAATGTATGTGTGTAGCGTATGTGTCAATGTCAATATTAGTGTACAGGACCGTATACTTGTGTCAGTGTGTGTGCACACAGTGCTTGAGATGAAAGCAAGCTTGAGCTAGCTGCGACGCTACGGAGGGGCCATCACATGAAGCCCTGGATGTGTCACTCTGGGTAAACAACCTGATGTGTCTGAGGGGCTGGGTAAACAGGGCACCTGGCTCTCTCTCCATCCACCGCGCTCTGACGTCTCCCAAACAAAACTCCCCGGGCTCTGGATAGCTTCTTCTTTTTCTAGATAGAGGGCATGCTAAAGGTCATGGGTTCAGGGCGTATAGAGGGCATGCTAAAGGTCATGGGTTCAGGGCGTATAGAGGGCATTACATTACATTACATTTAGTCATTTGGCAGACGCTCTTATCCAGAGCGACTTACAGTAAGTACAGGGACATTCCCCGAGGCAAGTAGGGTGAAGTGCCTTGCCCAAGGACACAACGTCATTTGGCTCGGCCGGGAATCGAACTGGCGACCTTCAGATTACAAGCCCGTTTCCCTAACCGCTCAGCCACCTGACTCCCTGACACCCATGACCTGATGCTAAAGGTCATGGGTTCAGGGCGTATAGAGGGCATGCTAAAGGTCATGGGTTCAGGGCGTATAGAGGGCATGCTAAAGGTCATGGGTTCAGGGCGTATAGAGGGCATGCTAAAGGTCATGGGTTCAGGGCATACATGTCATTAGACATGAGTGGATGGATGAAGGAGGTCAGTATCCTGGATGGATGGATCAGGTCAGTATCCTGGATGGATGGATCAGGTCAGTATCCTGGATGGATGGAGCAGGTCAGTATCCTGGATGGATGGATCAGGTCAGTATCCTGGATGGATGGAGCAGGTCAGTATCCTGGATGGATGGATCAGGTCAGTATCCTGGATGGATGGAGCAGGTCAGTATCCTGGATGGATGGATCAGGTCAGTATCCTGGATGGATGGGGTTGGATGGATGGAGCTGCCTGATCTTAATCACAGAAACAAGACAGAGCCTAACTGGCAGGTTCCTTCAGCATACGTGATTAGACGGAACTTACCTCTCTGTGTCTCAAGCTTTTTTTTCTTATGCTGGGTACATGCCACAAGATAATTGATCATTGTAACCCTAGGTAACGCCCCAATTATCTTGATGGTCAAGAGTGAACCTTCTTGAAAGAATTTCGGAGCCGCCCCGATCGCAAATCGTAAATACTTATGATCAAAAATCCTGATGTGTGGGGGGAATCATGGCACACCAAACACATTATTTTGGCCTCATGTTTGTGGTCTCTCACATTTAGAAAATCTTTTAAGATAAAAACATATTTTAGTGTGTACCCAGCATTAGTGGCGTCTTCCTTTTCCATCAGGACATGAGCTCCGTCTTTCATCAGAGATGCCAGACTTGCTTTCCCAGAGATACATCTAACCGCTGTTTTGAAAAGCTTGTGATTCTTTACATCTTTTCTATCTCTCTCCCTCTCTCTCTCAGAGCTTTGAAAAGACGTCTGAAATTAGAAATTAAATATATAACCTGGAAGGGATATCTGTGATGTGACCTGAGTTTATTGATAGTCTTATCATCAAACACTTTGACTGAAAGGTTATCTGCACTTGGATAAAAGCAGCAGCAACAGCAGAGTGCTTCTCAGCATCACTGGAACTGCTCTCCAGCTCCGCGACACAGGAACACTCCACTGGTAACCATGTCGATGAATGAAGAGAAAATCCTAATTCCTTCAAGGTAGAATGAACCGTAGTTTTCTCGTATTTTTCATTTTCTGCTTTCAGATTTCCCCCCTGGCCCCTCCCCTCGCCCTCCTCCTTTCCAATAACATGAAACAGTTTTTTTCATTTTTTTTCATCACCATCACGACAACCCCTATAAACATTCCTACTGTCTCTGTGTTTCATCAGGAACAGAGATGAGAGAACACCCTTGGATTGGGAACAGACATCACAGACAATCAAACAAAGGGCCACAGCACAAGATGATGACATGCTTCTGTCAGAGAACAGACAGATGCTCACTGGAGCCACTTCAACACAACATCTTCACTTAGATCTGGCTGGGATGTTAGCAGATCAGGTCCTTCGTTTGAGGCCTCCTTGTCACCAGAGACCATCCAGTGAACCCAATATATCACATCATTCAACACTGATAATGTCGTGCAGAACAGGTCTTACTAGTTAAGTTTTGCAGTAGATACAGAGCACATACAATCTTCACAATGCAAGCCTTCCACCAGAGTGTCTTGTAATTTGATCAAGTGCAAGCAAGACATTGCAACAAAACTGTCCACAAAGCCGTATTTCAATCTACATTTCCCAGATAGCTTATTTCGAACACCCAGCGCCCCGGCTCAAGTCTGGATAATTGATCTCATAACTCAGAACCCTGGCTCTCATCTACGCTGTTTGTCATGTCTTAATCTGGCTCTCATCTACGCTGTTTGTCATGTCTTAATCTGGCTCGTTAATCTCTCCCGCCACACTGAGGACCTTGCACCCGCTGGCCATTGTGTCGTGAACCACCTCCTCTGATTGATACATCTATTTAATTTGCAAACGGAGGTCCTAGGCTGGTGATCCGGTCACCAAGGAGACAGACGTGTTCCGCAAATAGATTACACATACGGCATCTTACGTCATTGGTCCCGCTTCATCGCTTCAAACAGCCACAGCGGTGGAATCGCTTCTTAAAGGACATGGTTCTCCTCTACCTTTTGGGTTTCAAGGTTGTTGGGGTCATCTGGTGCCTTGGTGAGGTTGTTGGGGTCATCTGATGCTTTGGTGAGATTGTTAGGGTCATCTGGTGCCGTGGTGAGGTCATTGGGGTCATCTGGTGCTTTGGTGAGGTCATTGGGGTCATCTGGTGCTTTGGTGAGGTCATTGGGGTCATCTGGTGCTTTGGTGAGGTCATTGGGGTCATCTGGTGCTTTGGTGAGGTCATTGGGGTCATCTGATGCTTTGGTGAGGTCGTTGGGGTCATCTGGTGCCGTGGTGAGGTCGTTGGGGTCATCTGGTGCCGTGGTGAAGTCATTGGGGTCATCTGGTGCCGTGGTGAGGTCGTTGGGGTCATCTGGTGCCGTGGTGAGGTCGTTGGGGTCATCTGGTGCCGTGGTGAGGTCGTTGGGGTCATCTGGTGCCGTGGTGAGGTCGTTAGGGTCATCTGGTGCCGTGGTGAGGTCGTTAGGGTCATCTGGTGCCGTGGTGAGGTCGTTGAACCTGATCGATACTCGTGTTCCCACCGGGCAGAAGAGGATCAGAAAGACGGCCACTCCACAACGCCTGTCTTTTCATGTGTGTTGTTGCCATGGCGAGGCCTGTGATTGACAGCAACAGTTTCAATTTGTCTTGGGCACAAATGATAAAAGGCTTTCTATTACGTAACAGCAATCAGCTAAGATGTCTGCCATTGGCTCTGGTCGCCCTGGGTCTCTCAGTTCTGTTTATTGTTCCTGGGTCGTTTTACTCTGCTTAAGATCCTCTCTGGTCATCCACCATACAAAGACAGACCCCTGAATTCTGACAATAAAATTACATGCCAAAAATAGACCTACGTCATTCAACCAGGGTGAGGATAAGGCCTCTTCAATCTATGTTGCAGGAAACAGGTACCAGGAAGTACTTTACCTTGGAGGTTTAAATGCCCTCCTGCAGAGAGCCTCGTCACTGATCCAGGGTTTGTTTCTGAGGTCTCTCTCTCACACCTGTCAGACGTTTGATTGGAGGATACCTGGAGCGGGGGGGGGGGGGGGTTCATCGTTCAAGTTTTGCAAACGTGAAAACAAAGCTGGGTGTCTGAAGGATAAAGATTATATTCTACAAAGTCTTGTAAGATAAAGTCCAGTTTTGTATGTGTTGTTTTAAATGAAAGGCTAGTTGACTAAGTAAGTAACTCATTATTCGAAGAGGACATTCAGCTTTTTGCTTCCCGACGAACACTAACATGAGCTGTCATTGGCTGGTCTCTTGGCAACACAAGCATTTATCGGTATGACTTTTTGGAGCTGTCTTTCAGGGGTGCACGAGAGAAAAGTAAAGAGAAGCCCTTTCATTTCCAAATAAGTCTCAATATCTTCCGAGTGCAGGAGTCTGATCTCTCATCTTGAAATGGATAGCAGACACGTCCAACCCAGCTTCATGGATATGATAGTTCTGCACACGTCTTTTCATCTTTTACAATTTAACTAATTCAACCTCTCTGGGCTCCATCTCCACCAGACCTGGAGCCCAGAGGGAGAGAGAGGGAGACCTGGAGCCCAGAGGGAGAGAGAGGGAGACCTGGAGCCCAGAGGGAGAGAGAGGGAGACATCCTGACAAGCCTGCAGCAGGAGCATGACATTCACAACTTCTTCTCGTTGGTGACAAAGATCCTGGCTCGTGATGAAACCAGTGCCTGTCAGCGCATGGTGAATGCAAACATCCAAGTCAAGGTCGCGGTCATGCTCGACCGAGTCGCCGTACAGAGTTATTTGACTAACTTATCTGTCGAGGTGTTTCTCATTCTCGTTCTCTTGCAACTGCTGTAGGGTACTGAATGATAAATGACGCATTCTGAACCAGTACGTGTGTGTTGGTGTATTTAATTTCAGTGCAATAATGGTACAAGCTGTTGATGTTACAGCAATAATGGTACAAAATGTTTGCCATAGTATCAGTGATTCAGTGTGGTTAGACTGTCTGGAAACATAACTGTTGTTGTGTGTGTGTGTGTGTGTATTGTTTGTGTATAAGTGTGTGTACTATAAGTGTGTGTAAATGTGCCTTTGTGTTACATGTAAGTGTCATGCAACCAAACACTCTCAAGAGAGCATGTGTGTGCGGGAGGTGCCAGAGTTAACTAGCATGGATGCTGTCTATGTCCAGTTTTCTTTGCGTGTGTGTATGTGTTTGTGTTGATGTGTTTGTTTGTGTGTGGGCTAACTGCTCTGGAGCGCACATTCCCCATCTCAGAAAGTCCCATCCGCCCACATAATTCAAATCATACAGGAGGCCTTGAATAAATTAAGGAGTGATGATGAAGCATGTCTATAAATGAATGTTTGATGATTTATTCATGTGATTATTTATACCCTTCCCTCCACAACCTGCGGAGTGTGTGTCAGTGCTGGTCTGCAGCAGTGTTAGCAAGCCTGCTCTTCAAGGTCCACTAACACCAGACACCAGCTGATCCTCCGCAGATGGGCCTGTCGCCCAGGACGACCGAGCTGTTCTCCTCCACCAGCTTCATTCAGTTTCAGACCCCCTGCCCTCGTCCAGTCCCCACGTCCCGCTCCGACCCATTCCCATGCACCAAGCACATTCCCGGGGCAGAGACGAGTCCAGCTGTCTGACTGGAGCCAGGGCTGAGTCTGTCTGACTGGAGCCAGGGCTGAGTCTGTCTGACTGGAGCCAGGGCTGAGTCTGTCTGACTGGAGCCAGGGCTGAGTCTGTCTGACTGGAGCCAGGGCTAAGTGTGTCTGACTGGAGCCAGGGCTGAGTCTGTCTGACTGGAGCCAGGGCTAAGTTTGTCTGACTGGAGCCAGGGCTGAGTCTGTCTGACTGGAGCCAGGGCTAAGTGTGTCTGACTGGAGCCAGGGCTGAGTCTGTCTGATTGGAGCCAGGGCTAAGTGTGTCTGACTGGAGCCAGGGCTAAGTGTGTCTGACTGGAGCCAGGGCTGAGTCTGTCTGACTGGAGCCAGGGCTAAGTGTGTCTGACTGGAGCCAGGGCTGAGTCTGTCTGACTGGAGCCAGGGCTAAGTGTGTCTGACTGGAGCCAGGGCTAAGTGTGTCTGACTGGAGCCAGGGCTGAGTCTGTCTGACTGGAGCCAGGGCTAAGTGTGTCTGACTGGAGCCAGGGCTGAGTCTGTCTGACTGGAGCCAGGGCTAAGTGTGTCTGACTGGAGCCAGGGCTAAGTGTGTCTGACTGGAGCCAGGGCTTTTGAGGTGGGAGGGAGGGAGGGAGGGAGGGAGGGAGGGAGGGAGGGAGGGAGGGAGGGAGGGAGGGAGGGAGGGAGGGAGGGAGGGAGGGAGGGAGGGAGAGAGGGAGAGAGGGAGAGAGGGAGGAAGAGGAAGGGAGGACCAGGTGAGGGTGACGAGTGCTGCGCTAGGTGAGGACCTGAGGGTGGTTTTCTGTTCGCCGGACCCAGGGCTTGCAACCGATTGTTTTTCCTCCCTCGCTGACTTAGCGGTCTCTTTGAAAAGCAGCTTGCGTTTAATGAGGCCGTGCCTTCTCTGGGTCGGCGGAGGAACTAGCCCCCTGTGGTTCGTGTGCGTGTTTGTGTACAAGCGGCTGTGTCACTGCCTGTGTCTCTCTGAGCAGGAAGAGGTGCTAAATACTTTTCATGTCTGAATATTCAACAGTTGTTCACCTTTCTTTGAGAAGAATTACAAGTGATAAAAATATATCCAAATTCACTTAATTTATTCCAAACTATTTTGTTATGGTCACTAGAAACTGGAAAAAAGCTCAGAGCGTTTGCTAAAATATAGGCTACAATACTCACGTTTTCATTTTTCAGTTCGAAATATCAGTGCTTATGGCATCCTTTGACCAGAGTAAAGGGTTTGTCCTAGCAGTGGTGTTTGTCCTGCAGGGTAAGAGAACGTGTCTGTAGATCCTTCCCAGCAAGCACCAGGCTTGGAGGTGAAGAGTGCCCACAGAGCACCGGGTGAGGAGTGGATGGTTTCAACACGTCACTTCCCTGCTGTTCAAGCAGCGACAGAGCAGAACAGCTACCGGTTACCTGTGTCATTCAGGCAGGAGGGTGGGTTTCATTTGACATCGGGGGAGCATGTCCCACCCACTTTAAAACAAATACCCTCCACCCACCATACACACTTTATATGACGCAAAAAATATTTAAGGGTCGCATCCTCAATTATTTAAAAAAATCAGTCGCATCCGCATTTGAAAACAAACCTACGCGCTACGCCCCTGCGTCCAGGCAAACACGAACACGCATAAAAACGTCGTTTTATGCCGTGCGTAATTGGACATTCATGACTGTCTCGAATTATCGAGCAGCCTCCGTTGAAGAGCGCCACTGTCAAGTGAGGAATCGTTAGCCCCCTTCACCCTGCAAGCAGGCAGGTGGAGATGACTGACACGATGATAATTAAGCACTCAGGAGAGAGCCACACATATTTATCACTGGCATGCTCCTGCAAGATTGTGTCCTAACTAGATGCTATTGGCTGAGCAAGGAACACTCTGACAGGTGCAATCTGGCTGTAAGTGTGGCTGTGACAGAACAGTGTGATCTGTTCAATACAATTAAATACTGTTCCCAGGCCGGTCTGTTCCCATCTCAAGGCTGGGATCAATACAAATTAATTCCGTGCAAAACACAAGACTCGCGCTGAATGACAGAAGAAGTCAATTTAGCAAAAGCAGGCAGACAGCGTGGTGGTCATCTGCGGTCCATCAGCCATCATGAGAGTCCTCGAGCACCGACTGGTCGCTTTGATTGACAGGAGAGGTTCAGCGCTGAAACTGGCCTTGATCTCAGTTCTCAGTTTGTCAGTTTCTCAATTATTTCACTGTTTCTCTTCCCAGTGTGTGCTACATGTGACCAATTACAAACAGCTAAAGAACAAGACTTCTGAAAATCGTTCACGTTCCTGTATTGTGCCACATTTGCCTATAGGCTAGGCATACACCTTTGATATTTTACAAGCGAGACCGCCCACACACAGCCTGTTAAATAACCTAAACTTGTCCACATTGGTCTGAATTGTAATGCATTGATAAAGCAGTAAGTGACTATAATGATGCGGGACATCAATTGTATGAGAAGGCGAGATCGTAACAGTAAAAAAAAAAACATGCGACGGATTGGATGTTACAGTTTATCTCATCAAAAAGTTGTATTTGATGCTACAATAATGACCTTGAATATGTTTTTTTGTAGAACTATTCCAATGTTTCATAGCAAATGAACCCCGCAAAGAAACGAGAGAAGGCAGCGTGTTTACCATAGAAAGACCGCAGAAATACCTCTGGCAGTTATTATACTTTTCATGGCCTAATAAATAGGCTAGTTTTACAAACAAATAAAAGAAAAAGACAAATTAAACTTACCTCACAGACTAGGCGACTTTTGAATGTCGGATTTTGGTCCGCAAACGTGTTGATAAAGGTAAGCTTTTAAAATAAATTAACTAGGCTAAACTTCCAGGTAGTAGACTACAGCGTAATCGCTCAGGGTGGAATTTGCCAAAAGGAACTGTTTTGACGGTCAGAACTCGGTAGGCTTCTTCAGTTTAACAAACGTTAGGTTTACTCACTTTAGTTTCCACCTGATCCAATTCCCAGTCCTAATGTTTGGAGAAGACACTGGCATAACATTACTCGTCTCACCATCTCTCGCTTGTAACTAGGTAACGCTGCTCTCCTGGTCTCAGCCGCCCCACGGAGCGAAGTAGGAGGCGTTGAAATGAAACCGTGTGCGTATATGTGCGCGCGAGTGAGGCTATGGGGAGATCTCCCCTCGTTACATTCCCCTTCTGCGCCCTGAAAATCCCTCTCTTCATCATATTAACATGAATATGCTTTGCACTGTTACTTTGGAAGATCTTCATCGCATAGAGTGATAGCCTACATCTATTGAAGGCTATTAAACAGACTCATGGATTCATGAACCGTTCTACTAATGCTGCGTGATTAATATATGTAAATCCTGAACGCTAAACGCAAGGGTAGAGCTATAGTAGGCTACTGTGCACGGTGCTAAATTAATTAAATGCAAATATAAAATGCCCACCTTTGCCAGTTGCTTAACTGAATTAGTGCCCAGTGTTTCTTTCCCAGACAATGACTGCAGTAAAACAATTGTATTTTTATTATGATCATTGACTTATAATCCTTTTGCTCTTTCTTGTAAGTCCCTTTGGTTAAAAAAAAGTCTGCTAAATGATTAAATGTGATGTTTTTTCTTGGTTCTGCCTTGATATCTAGCGAGTCAGATTTTTCGGGTGTCATCTAGCCAGCCTTTGAAGGATAATCAATCACTCATTACTTTCAGTGAGTCACACCCATCTCTACGTTGATCATGGTCAAACCAACCACTGTATCACCTTTTCTCAGCCACAAAACTCTCTGTCCTTACCAACTACTGACAGTTCAATAGCTTTCACAACATATCTGGAGTGAGGAACCACATTGCCAAGACAACCAACCCATGTGACATGCCCTTGACTCCAGAGGTGTCATGTGTGGACTGTGTGAAGGTCTTGCTCCGACGCCCTCTCTGAGCCGTGGGGCAGGTCTGCAGCCAGACACATGGAGCTCCCATGGTGCACCAAAGGTCATGCACACAAACCCAGTCCTTCTGCCTCCACGGTAGAGGAGAGGGCCCTGATGCACGTCCACAGACACCTGGCTGTGTCCAGCCATGAGGAGGACATCAGGTGCCTGCTTACAACAACCACAGGCGGATCAACAGCTGCAGCACATATACGGCACATCAGACCTGCCCCGATGGCTATTATTATCTCTCTCTCTCTTTCTCTCTCTCTCTCTCTCTCTCTCTCTCTCTCTCTCTCTCTCTCTCTCTCTCTCTCTCTTTCTCACACTCTCTCACTCTCCTGTTGCTACGAGGATGTCACCCTCTTCCCTCGCTGGCTGGCGTCATCATCATCAGCTAAAACACAAGCTGATGAGCCAGGCGGTGGCTCTCAGGCTGACTGGCAGGGCTGGAACCCCATCGTGTGCTCCATGACAGGCAGACTCCCATTCTGACGGTTCCTCCATGCCTGGTGTGTCAGTCAGGGGGGGCTTGACAAGGCAGTGTTACTGTGATACAGTCAAATACAGCCCCGTTCCTGTGATACGTACATGTAGTCATTTAGCAGACGCTCTTATCCAGAGTGACTTACAGTAGGTACAGGGACATTCCCCCCGAGGCAAGTAGGGTGAAGTGCCTTGCCCAAGGACACAACATCATTTGGCATGGCCGGGAGACGAACCGGCAACCTTCTGATTACTAGCCCAATTCTCTAACCGCTCAGCCACCTGACTCCCTTCATGTAACGTAAATGCGAGGGATGATCTGTAAGTGGCAGCTTTCATGACAACGAGCTGTAGTTCAACAACACTCTGGTTTTAACTTGTGGTATTAGTCATAATGAGTCTCTAGTGCTGTAGGAAACACATGGGCACACACACACACACCTACACACCTCTGCACATTCCTACACACACAACACATACGTACACACACACACACACAACATATCACATGCACACATGTATACTACACACATTACGCATACACACACTCACACCTGCCATGTAGGTGTACTGCACACACACACACATACCACATACACACACAACACCTACACACATACCACATACACACACAACACCTACACTCACACAGAGATGTACACAAAATACATACAAACCCTCTTTTTCTCTCCTCTCATTTCCTCAAGGTTAGTTATTCACCCAACAGTATGACAAGCATAGAGGGAAACACAGAAAATCCCTCCAATCTATACTGGCAACCGCTCCTATAGCGTTTGCCTTTGGTCGGAGGCTGAATGCACCATACTCAAGGGTCAGAAATATTAATCTATTAAGCATTGCACAGTTAGTCGGTGTAATGGAAATGTTGGTCATATGCATAGATGTATGTGTATGAAATCTATAATCTTCTATGTTCATTGGTAAGAGACAGGAAGGGAAGATAATTAAGTTGAGTTCAAAGGAATGTGAGGTGCTGATGGCTCTGTGGGCAGCTTGCCCTGGGGGATGGGTGAAGCATTTTATATGGCCTTCTGTCCTCTGGTTACTGTAAGGGGTCAATGAGACAGTTGCTCTGAACTTTGGCTAGAAGGACTGTGTCCTGTTTCATTGTTTGTGTTAATTAAAAGTATTGTTTGAAGATGGTCACACAAAGGACAGTTGACCATTTGACTGGTCAACCCCTGTGGCTTTATTATCTACTGCTCTGGAGAGAGCTGTGACATCAAAGAACTTCGGGACACATAGGAGATGTATTGTTTCAAACTGTCACCAAGTTGAGTTGGCCAATCACAGAGTTTGTTTCATTGATTGATTGACCATATAGAATGCCATTTGATCTTAAGTTTATATAAGGCAGTGCATGTGTGCTGGCTGATCATCACTCTTGCGAACGATTTGTGGCTATCACACCCTTCGCCAAGACGGATCACAAAGTACTTTGTTTAAATCATATGTAATTGTATAGTCTAATAAATTGTATTAAAACCATATCCCTTGACTATTCAGATCGACACAGTGCCACTCGAATTCTTCCTTTACACTTGGTGCCGAAACCCGGGATCCTCGTCTGCTCAGCGTTTAACAGACTTCTCCCTCTGATGGCGATTTGATCAATCCGGCTGGAACAGCTGCCTTAACCTCCAAAATTTTTCGGAGACAGCGGGGCCGATTCTAGGGGAGTTTTACTGGTTGCGCTGTTGCTGACGCGGGGTCTTAAAGAAACAGGTGAGATATTCTTTTTGGTCACTGTGTGATATTGAATTGTCTAAATATGGTTATAGGCTATTGTCAATAATTCGGTTAAAAGTTAGTAATTGGGCAGTGGTCTGAGGAACAGTGTCCTGTACGTGTGAGTCGTACGAATTAATGAGGTACGGTTGTTGAACCTATCTTTTACGTGAGAGTCGTAAAAAACAAATCTGCAGAGTGTGTCGACGGACATACATAGAGGTCGTGTGTTTGACGAAACAACACAGAGGGAGAAAAAATTCACATGTGATATCGTGTTATGTGTTTCTTGGAGACCCTAAGGATTAGAATATGTTGGATTGGTGATAGTTTGAGAAGTTGTATTGGCAATTGTGGTCATAACAGTTCTTATTTATTACTAAGGCGCTACATGATGTCTAAGTCCAGAAGAGAAGTGGAAAAGTATACTTGTGAGAACCGGTAACCAGCTGAGTTAAAAATAAAAAAAAAAAGATAAAGAAAAGAAGTTAGGAAGTAGGTATAGGCCTATGAAGTTTGTAAACGCGCGTGTTCATTTTTGTTTTACTTGCAAGTTATGTTTTTTGAGGTTAAAAGAAGTATGGGCAGTAATTAATGGTGTCAACGTAAAAGCTATATCTACAAATTACAAAAATCAAAATTTTAAATTATTTTTATTTTGGTTTGAACGTTTGTAATTTACGATTGTAGGCTATTCGGTAAGGGTATATGTTCATTGACAAGTTGTGAAATCGGAAATTGAGAGTAAAAAAAAAAAAAAAAGAAAGGAAGGAAGGGGGTAATTGTGTCTTTATGTTCCTTCGTTGGTTATTGTTGGTTCAATGTGTTCAAATACGGATTGTAATTCGAAAATGAATAGGGCTAAAGATTGGTCTGGAGGCAGAATTAACCTGTCCAAACATCGATTACATGAAGCAAAAGTATGGTAACGATAGTTTATTGCAAATGCAAATATGGATTGATATATGTGGATTTCGGAGTGTGGGTTCATTTTGTTGTGAAATTATGAAAAGCTTGTGCAGAGAGAAATTGTTACACGATTTGGAAAATAATAGATGTAGCTTGGTTGGATGGCTTTTCAGAATTGGATGGAGGCAGGTAGAGTCAAAGAGAAATGGATATTAGAACAGATAGTGTGGGGAAATTTTCATCTATTTCCACACAGATTCACGATTCAAATTGTATGGCTGTTCCGCAGACACACTTTGCGGTGAGTATTCATCCGTAGCCCGTAGTGGTTAGCGGGTGGATGCGCAGGCGCATTAGGTCTTGCTGGCTAAGCGAGAAGAAACTGAGGTCAGACGTTTGTCTTACGACTGAAGTGTTTTCTGACAGACGGTTGTCTAAGATAAGTCAAGAAAGCAGGATCCTGGAATTTGTTTATAGATTTGCTTTGGATTCCCGCAAATATTGCGGCTTGTGCTTTGACTTGCACTATTGCACTATTGCCTATTATTCAAAAGAAGGAGAAGTTAAAGTCCCCTCCGGTACAAAAGGGTTTGAGTCCCTAAGAAGGAGAAGTTAAAGTCCCCTCCGGTACAAAAGGGTTTGAGTCCCTGAACGAGTTTAAGAATGTTATAGGCTTGGGTGGCATTGTTTCTGTCTCGAGGGACAGCACTGAGTTACGATTGATCAAAGTGAATGCAGAACATGTTTAAATGTGGTTGGAAAACATGTAGGAAAGTCGAAGACACAAAGTTAGGCCAACACGATTGGATAGGAATGGTCAATCTATGTTGAGCACAAAATGTGTGGTTTGATTGGGTGTATTGAGCATTATGGACGTGAATGTACGGAGATGTGTCATCACTGTTGAAAGTTTTCTGGAAATTGGGGGCAAACTCGCAAATTCTTGACCGTAAATTGAAGTCCGAACTGGTGACGAAGGCTACTATGTTGACACACGTACACAGATGAAACACTTGGGAGAGACTTTGTTATATTCTCTTCAGATTCTTATGGATGTTTATCGGTTATGACATCGTTGGTAGAGGAGTGACGATTGACTTGTTATATTGTTTTACAACAGTGTGTTAACCGATATTTGATGTTAGATTTACAAATGTCTGATTTGTTTTGAGGATGGAGACAGTCTGTTTTTGAAAATGCTAATGCTAATTCTTTGGCTGAATTCTCCATTTGAAAAGAGGCGCATGCGCTTGAGTCTAGCGGCTCATTCTGCGTGCAGTGGCCCACAACATCATGAGTGATAAAAAAAATAAAAAAAGAGAAAACAAAAAATACACTCATCTGAAAGAAAATTTGACGTTGAAAATAGAAATGTATTGGTTTGAAACACATGTGTGTTTCTGTTTCTTTGTCAAAGTTAAGAAAATATTGTGAGTTGGCATACTTTTGATTTGGAAATCATGTACAGACCGAGTTTATCTTATGAGCTTGATTCGATATTGGATTAGTAGGCTATGGCGCTGCTAAATTTCGGTTCTTGGGTCAGATAATTGTTAAAGGCCAGTTTTGGCAACGAAAGCGATATTCATTCGAAGAATTACAATCCAAGGTTATTGAAACGTTTATAGAGTTTTTGTGTGTGCAAACGGAAATTTCAGTTTATGTTGTTAAAGGAATGTTTTTTGTTTAGGCCTACGTATTGAATTTATCTGGAAATGTTGCTTCGGTTTTGTGTTGTGTGAATGAGGTTACTGTAATATCTACGTTTGATTGTAACATGTGCGTACTAGATATCCATTGACATGGAAGCAATTGATGGTTTTTATTTTCATTTGTGTGGGAAGTTCACAGATGTGATGGTTGTTTAAAGAAATATGTAAAGGGTTATGAAGACGTGATTAGAAAGGTTGATATGATTTTAGTTCCGTTTTAGGCCAGCCTGTTGAACGAAGTCTTTAACAAATCGTTAGGATAGCTTTGGGATCTGAGAGGAAAAGATCAAAGCTGTGACTTTGTTAGCTAGCTAATGGCTAACAACGAAAACGTGGAGAAAGTGCATTTTGCTGTCCGGAGACCGAGGAGAGTCCAGGAAGTTGAATTTGCAACTGTGGAAGCGACATTTGTAGCTAACAAATTTACAGACAGATTCAACAGCGATGGCGGCGGGTACAGGCTAGTAAAGGAATTACAGCTTGAAATTTGGAACCAGTATGGGAAGCGTATGACGCATGCGCAGATGTAAATTTGAGAGATTGACAAAGACGCAAATTTAGAGTAATAGATGAATTTGGACCGAGTTTTACATAGACTACTAATTTGGTTGCTTTTGAAAATGTTACGTGATGAGTATTTTGATACATTTGTTAACAAGGTTTTTGTTTGTTTGAGTACATTTTATGTGTTAGAAATTCCGAGGAGAAATGGAGAAAGGTGCATGGGGGCTAAAACAGAGTCCCGTTACGTTGAGATCTTACAGAGGTGATAAGTGAAGAGAAGGTAAGCGCCAACCATCTGTGTTGTCAAAAGAAAAAAAAAAGGAAAAGTTTCAGAGTTTTGCTCTGTCCCAGAGCGCTTGTTTGATTCGAGTTTAAAATGCGTGCTGATAGATGGGCTATGTTTATTTGAGTTGATTCATTGAGTAAAACTAAGAGTAAAAGTGAGTAGTGTTACACTAAACCATATACAAACTACAAAATAGTCAAGTTAAATGTTTTCATTTTGGGGTTTTTGGTCCGCCAATTTGAGATTTGAGATCTGTGCATTACGCATGCCAAGGGTGTTTTGGCTGGTATATGAATATTCAAAGGAGTATTCTGTATTACATGCTTTGATAAGACATTTGAAAAGTTAAAGAACAAGGTTTTGTTTTATGGGGTTATGTTACTTTTGTTAAATTGTGAATTTAAAGGTTTAAAAAGAAAAAGGAACTATGCATATGCTTTGAAGAAGTATATGGGCAAACATTTTAAGTAAAAAAAGTAAAATCTAAGGTTTTTAAGAGTTTGATAGAGTATTGGATGTAATTTGGTTTTGAAATGAGAAAGAGAAAATTATTACAATGTACTTTTGTTTGAGTTTGATTGTAATGTGGTTTTAAGTTTTATTTGGGTGTTTTCTCAGAGCCTGTCACAAGGTTTGGGATGAACAGTTAGGCTGTGATGAGGATGTTTTATTGTGGTATTGATGCATGAAGAGGGTTATTATAACTTTTGGGTTTGAATTGATTTGGGAAGACTCATTATGTCTGATAAATTGTGGTTTTGATGGTTTGTGCTAATTAGCCTGTTTTGGACTGCAGCCAAAGCAAGTTATGAAGCTCTACCTATCTAACCTATGTAGAAATATACAGGGGGTATAAGTTTGGCTAAGATTTATGTTTCATTTTGGAATCATGCAGATTAAATTCTGATTTGGGGTAGTGGATGGTTTTCCTAATGTCTTGGACAAAGAGAGATTTGATTTGGTGAATTTAAATACAGAAAAATAGAAGAGAATCTCAAATATAAAGGTAGTAATTTGAGCGGTTCATAAAGTATTTTTAAGAAAAGATAATAAGAGATTAAAAATTGAGGTTATTCTTAATTTGGTTGTTTTCTAAAATAGTTTGATTCTCTAAAGATTGGTTCAAAAGTTGGTTGCTTCAGTGTAAGCTTGTCAATTCATAAAAGGGAAAAGAGTTAAACACATTATCTGATAGTTAATACTTCATTGGTGTTACATATGAATTTGGGAAAGGTATGGAAACAGGGAGTTTCTTATTTTCACCTGTAGAACAACTTGCTGTATGCAAATGTGGGGTTCACTCTAACAATGATGATTATTTCACAGAGAAATGCTAGTGCTGAAACTAGCTGGAGCAGTTTCTAGACTACCTGCAAGCAATGATGAACTAACTAGAATATGTTTTTGATGTTGACATATGTTTACAGGAAGTGCTGAGATGGTGTTGCCATGTTCTGATAAGCTTAACTTAACAAATTTGGGTCTACAGGAGTCTTTCGAGAAATTGTTGTGTGACTTTGTTAGAATATTTGTCACAGATTCTTTAAGGGAAGCGCAGGCTTCTTAGAGAGGAAGAGATGACGTTTAGTAATTTATGACTGACTGATGACTGACTGATCCAAACAGAAAGTGACTATGGGGGTTTTATGACTTTAGTGTCAGAAGTTTGGCTCTGTGGTAAGATTGTGGGGGTTTGATGAAATACTGCTAAGTTGAAAATGTTTGACTGTATTTAACCCAGAGTGAGAATTGTGTTTTGTTTGAGTATATTTAACAAGAATTACAGAATGCAGCAGACGGATGGAGAAAGGAATGGTGGAATGGAGATTTGGACTAATCCACAAGAAAATGCATTTTGGAAAAAGGAAGGATATGAGAATGAAATGGAGGTTGTATGGTCTGCATAACACATTTATCTTGAGATTTTGCTCAGTTAACACATGGAAAGATCATGCCTCTACAGTTTGTGTGATATATTAATTTTAACATACATGGGGATTTGTAATGAATGCATATTCATTTTGTTAGACTCATATGTGGAACAAGTAATATGGGAAAGGGAATTTAACACGTTAAGCTTCACGTTTAAGGTTAGAGAAACTATTTGATTATTGATAGGAGTTTTTTAGAGTTACATTTTGGAGAAGTGATACTGTTTCATGATTGTTGATGATTGATAGAAGAAGTTGTTGGAAGAAGTTTTAGACATTTCAGGCAGATTTGGGCTCAGTGGTCAAGCTTTTGGTAATTTAGATTATTCTTCAATTAGATTTTTCTTTTCTTTGAGGATATATAATGATAATGGGTCACACTTGGTTAAGGAAGTTATTTTTGGAGTTGATAGGAGTCAACATTGTGTCAATTACTTCAGTTGAATGAGAAAATGGGATCTTGAAGATGAAGTCGGACGACAAGAAGTCAGTTAACTTTTTAACTGACCTTTGTGAGTGTGCTTGTTTATCACTGTGCAACCCTTTGTAGTGTACTTTGTGTGAGATTCACAGGCAGGTGGAGGTTATTCTTCTTCCGGTGACTGGACCGCTGCATGATTTGATACCAGGGGACTGGATCGTGGTGAAGGACCTGAAACGCAAGTCCTGGTACCATACCAGATTCTCCTGACGACTAATTCGGCGGTTAGGATCGAGGGGAGAGCAACGTGGATACACGCTAACCATGGCGAGCGTGCGCCTTGCCTGGAGACGGAAGGAGAGGATGCGCGTTCTGCGTAGTACCAAGAAAATTTCCGAGCTGTACGCAAAGTGCAGTGTCGTTGAAAGTTGCTGCGAGCAATTTGATCGTCGTTTGCAATTGGTTCGACTAGACTACACTGCCTGAAAGAAGATTGCCTATAGCCAACTGAAGATGGAAGAAGAGATCAATGTGAATGATAGTATGAAATCAGATTTACAGAAGAAGATATTAATGTGTTTGCTTCTGATGTTCTAAATATAAGGGTATGTTTAGATTGATGGTAATACATTTGCTTTGTGTATGTTTGTATTCGGTATGGATGTTTTTTACTGAGTTGCATTGCATACTTATTTTGATGTTGATTTTTATTTTTCTCAATGCACTGTTTGAATTATGGTGTTGTTTAAAAAAAAAAGAATGGAAATGTAATGGAAATGTTGGTCATATGCATAGATGTATGTGTATGAAATCTATAATCTTCTATGTTCATTGGTAAGAGACAGGAAGGGAAGATAATTAAGTTGAGTTCAAAGGAATGTGAGGTGCTGATGGCTCTGTGGGCAGCTTGCCCTGGGGGATGGGTGAAGCATTTTATATGGCCTTCTGTCCTCTGGTTACTGTAAGGGGTCAATGAGACAGTTGCTCTGAACTTTGGCTAGAAGGACTGTGTCCTGTTTCATTGTTTGTGTTAATTAAAAGTATTGTTTGAAGATGGTCACACAAAGGACAGTTGACCATTTGACTGGTCAACCCCTGTGGCTTTATTATCTACTGCTCTGGAGAGAGCTGTGACATCAAAGAACTTCGGGACACATAGGAGATGTATTGTTTCAAACTGTCACCAAGTTGAGTTGGCCAATCACAGAGTTTGTTTCATTGATTGATTGACCATATAGAATGCCATTTGATCTTAAGTTTATATAAGGCAGTGCATGTGTGCTGGCTGATCATCACTCTTGCGAACGATTTGTGGCTATCACACCCTTCGCCAAGACGGATCACAAAGTACTTTGTTTAAATCATATGTAATTGTATAGTCTAATAAATTGTATTAAAACCATATCCCTTGACTATTCAGATCGACACAGTGCCACTCGAATTCTTCCTTTACACTTGGTGCCGAAACCCGGGATCCTCGTCTGCTCAGCGTTTAACAGACTTCTCCCTCTGATGGCGATTTGATCAATCCGGCTGGAACAGCTGCCTTAACCTCCAAAATTTTTCGGAGACAGCGGGGCCGATTCTAGGGGAGTTTTACTGGTTGCGCTGTTGCTGACGCGGGGTCTTAAAGAAACAGGTGAGATATTCTTTTTGGTCACTGTGTGATATTGAATTGTCTAAATATGGTTATAGGCTATTGTCAATAATTCGGTTAAAAGTTAGTAATTGGGCAGTGGTCTGAGGAACAGTGTCCTGTACGTGTGAGTCGTACGAATTAATGAGGTACGGTTGTTGAACCTATCTTTTACGTGAGAGTCGTAAAAAACAAATCTGCAGAGTGTGTCGACGGACATACATAGAGGTCGTGTGTTTGACGAAACAACACAGAGGGAGAAAAAATTCACATGTGATATCGTGTTATGTGTTTCTTGGAGACCCTAAGGATTAGAATATGTTGGATTGGTGATAGTTTGAGAAGTTGTATTGGCAATTGTGGTCATAACAGTTCTTATTTATTACTAAGGCGCTACATGATGTCTAAGTCCAGAAGAGAAGTGGAAAAGTATACTTGTGAGAACCGGTAACCAGCTGAGTTAAAAATAAAAAAAAAAAGATAAAGAAAAGAAGTTAGGAAGTAGGTATAGGCCTATGAAGTTTGTAAACGCGCGTGTTCATTTTTGTTTTACTTGCAAGTTATGTTTTTTGAGGTTAAAAGAAGTATGGGCAGTAATTAATGGTGTCAACGTAAAAGCTATATCTACAAATTACAAAAATCAAAATTTTAAATTATTTTTATTTTGGTTTGAACGTTTGTAATTTACGATTGTAGGCTATTCGGTAAGGGTATATGTTCATTGACAAGTTGTGAAATCGGAAATTGAGAGTAAAAAAAAAAAAAAAAGAAAGGAAGGAAGGGGGTAATTGTGTCTTTATGTTCCTTCGTTGGTTATTGTTGGTTCAATGTGTTCAAATACGGATTTTAATTCGAAAATGAATAGGGCTAAAGATTGGTCTGGAGGCAGAATTAACCTGTCCAAACATCGATTACATGAAGCAAAAGTATGGTAACGATAGTTTATTGCAAATGCAAATATGGATTGATATATGTGGATTTCGGAGTGTGGGTTCATTTTGTTGTGAAATTATGAAAAGCTTGTGCAGAGAGAAATTGTTACACGATTTGGAAAATAATAGATGTAGCTTGGTTGGATGGCTTTTCAGAATTGGATGGAGGCAGGTAGAGTCAAAGAGAAATGGATATTAGAACAGATAGTGTGGGGAAATTTTCATCTATTTCCACACAGATTCACGATTCAAATTGTATGGCTGTTCCGCAGACACACTTTGCGGTGAGTATTCATCCGTAGCCCGTAGTGGTTAGCGGGTGGATGCGCAGGCGCATTAGGTCTTGCTGGCTAAGCGAGAAGAAACTGAGGTCAGACGTTTGTCTTACGACTGAAGTGTTTTCTGACAGACGGTTGTCTAAGATAAGTCAAGAAAGCAGGATCCTGGAATTTGTTTATAGATTTGCTTTGGATTCCCGCAAATATTGCGGCTTGTGCTTTGACTTGCACTATTGCACTATTGCCTATTATTCAAAAGAAGGAGAAGTTAAAGTCCCCTCCGGTACAAAAGGGTTTGAGTCCCTAAGAAGGAGAAGTTAAAGTCCCCTCCGGTACAAAAGGGTTTGAGTCCCTGAACGAGTTTAAGAATGTTATAGGCTTGGGTGGCATTGTTTCTGTCTCGAGGGACAGCACTGAGTTACGATTGATCAAAGTGAATGCAGAACATGTTTAAATGTGGTTGGAAAACATGTAGGAAAGTCGAAGACACAAAGTTAGGCCAACACGATTGGATAGGAATGGTCAATCTATGTTGAGCACAAAATGTGTGGTTTGATTGGGTGTATTGAGCATTATGGACGTGAATGTACGGAGATGTGTCATCACTGTTGAAAGTTTTCTGGAAATTGGGGGCAAACTCGCAAATTCTTGACCGTAAATTGAAGTCCGAACTGGTGACGAAGGCTACTATGTTGACACACGTACACAGATGAAACACTTGGGAGAGACTTTGTTATATTCTCTTCAGATTCTTATGGATGTTTATCGGTTATGACATCGTTGGTAGAGGAGTGACGATTGACTTGTTATATTGTTTTACAACAGTGTGTTAACCGATATTTGATGTTAGATTTACAAATGTCTGATTTGTTTTGAGGATGGAGACAGTCTGTTTTTGAAAATGCTAATGTTAATTCTTTGGCTGAATTCTCCATTTGAAAAGAGGCGCATGCGCTTGAGTCTAGCGGCTCATTCTGCGTGCAGTGGCCCACAACAGCATGAGTGATAAAAAAAATAAAAAAAGAGAAAACAAAAAATACACTCATCTGAAAGAAAATTTGACGTTGAAAATAGAAATGTATTGGTTTGAAACACATGTGTGTTTCTGTTTCTTTGTCAAAGTTAAGAAAATATTGTGAGTTGGCATACTTTTGATTTGGAAATCATGTACAGACCGAGTTTATCTTATGAGCTTGATTCGATATTGGATTAGTAGGCTATGGCGCTGCTAAATTTCGGTTCTTGGGTCAGATAATTGTTAAAGGCCAGTTTTGGCAACGAAAGCGATATTCATTCGAAGAATTACAATCCAAGGTTATTGAAACGTTTATAGAGTTTTTGTGTGTGCAAACGGAAATTTCAGTTTATGTTGTTAAAGGAATGTTTTTTGTTTAGGCCTACGTATTGAATTTATCTGGAAATGTTGCTTCGGTTTTGTGTTGTGTGAATGAGGTTACTGTAATATCTACGTTTGATTGTAACATGTGCGTACTAGATATCCATTGACATGGAAGCAATTGATGGTTTTTATTTTCATTTGTGTGGGAAGTTCACAGATGTGATGGTTGTTTAAAGAAATATGTAAAGGGTTATGAAGACGTGATTAGAAAGGTTGATATGATTTTAGTTCCGTTTTAGGCCAGCCTGTTGAACGAAGTCTTTAACAAATCGTTAGGATAGCTTTGGGATCTGAGAGGAAAAGATCAAAGCTGTGACTTTGTTAGCTAGCTAATGGCTAACAACGAAAACGTGGAGAAAGTGCATTTTGCTGTCCGGAGACCGAGGAGAGTCCAGGAAGTTGAATTTGCAACTGTGGAAGCGACATTTGTAGCTAACAAATTTACAGACAGATTCAACAGCGATGGCGGCGGGTACAGGCTAGTAAAGGAATTACAGCTTGAAATTTGGAACCAGTATGGGAAGCGTATGACGCATGCGCAGATGTAAATTTGAGAGATTGACAAAGACGCAAATTTAGAGTAATAGATGAATTTGGACCGAGTTTTACATAGACTACTAATTTGGTTGCTTTTGAAAATGTTACGTGATGAGTATTTTGATACATTTGTTAACAAGGTTTTTGTTTGTTTGAGTACATTTTATGTGTTAGAAATTCCGAGGAGAAATGGAGAAAGGTGCATGGGGGCTAAAACAGAGTCCCGTTACGTTGAGATCTTACAGAGGTGATAAGTGAAGAGAAGGTAAGCGCCAACCATCTGTGTTGTCAAAAGAAAAAAAAAAGGAAAAGTTTCAGAGTTTTGCTCTGTCCCAGAGCGCTTGTTTGATTCGAGTTTAAAATGCGTGCTGATAGATGGGCTATGTTTATTTGAGTTGATTCATTGAGTAAAACTAAGAGTAAAAGTGAGTAGTGTTACACTAAACCATATACAAACTACAAAATAGTCAAGTTAAATGTTTTCATTTTGGGGTTTTTGGTCCGCCAATTTGAGATTTGAGATCTGTGCATTACGCATGCCAAGGGTGTTTTGGCTGGTATATGAATATTCAAAGGAGTATTCTGTATTACATGCTTTGATAAGACATTTGAAAAGTTAAAGAACAAGGTTTTGTTTTATGGGGTTATGTTACTTTTGTTAAATTGTGAATTTAAAGGTTTAAAAAGAAAAAGGAACTATGCATATGCTTTGAAGAAGTATATGGGCAAACATTTTAAGTAAAAAAAGTAAAATCTAAGGTTTTTAAGAGTTTGATAGAGTATTGGATGTAATTTGGTTTTGAAATGAGAAAGAGAAAATTATTACAATGTACTTTTGTTTGAGTTTGATTGTAATGTGGTTTTAAGTTTTATTTGGGTGTTTTCTCAGAGCCTGTCACAAGGTTTGGGATGAACAGTTAGGCTGTGATGAGGATGTTTTATTGTGGTATTGATGCATGAAGAGGGTTATTATAACTTTTGGGTTTGAATTGATTTGGGAAGACTCATTATGTCTGATAAATTGTGGTTTTGATGGTTTGTGCTAATTAGCCTGTTTTGGACTGCAGCCAAAGCAAGTTATGAAGCTCTACCTATCTAACCTATGTAGAAATATACAGGGGGTATAAGTTTGGCTAAGATTTATGTTTCATTTTGGAATCATGCAGATTAAATTCTGATTTGGGGTAGTGGATGGTTTTCCTAATGTCTTGGACAAAGAGAGATTTGATTTGGTGAATTTAAATACAGAAAAATAGAAGAGAATCTCAAATATAAAGGTAGTAATTTGAGCGGTTCATAAAGTATTTTTAAGAAAAGATAATAAGAGATTAAAAATTGAGGTTATTCTTAATTTGGTTGTTTTCTAAAATAGTTTGATTCTCTAAAGATTGGTTCAAAAGTTGGTTGCTTCAGTGTAAGCTTGTCAATTCATAAAAGGGAAAAGAGTTAAACACATTATCTGATAGTTAATACTTCATTGGTGTTACATATGAATTTGGGAAAGGTATGGAAACAGGGAGTTTCTTATTTTCACCTGTAGAACAACTTGCTGTATGCAAATGTGGGGTTCACTCTAACAATGATGATTATTTCACAGAGAAATGCTAGTGCTGAAACTAGCTGGAGCAGTTTCTAGACTACCTGCAAGCAATGATGAACTAACTAGAATATGTTTTTGATGTTGACATATGTTTACAGGAAGTGCTGAGATGGTGTTGCCATGTTCTGATAAGCTTAACTTAACAAATTTGGGTCTACAGGAGTCTTTCGAGAAATTGTTGTGTGACTTTGTTAGAATATTTGTCACAGATTCTTTAAGGGAAGCGCAGGCTTCTTAGAGAGGAAGAGATGACGTTTAGTAATTTATGACTGACTGATGACTGACTGATCCAAACAGAAAGTGACTATGGGGGTTTTATGACTTTAGTGTCAGAAGTTTGGCTCTGTGGTAAGATTGTGGGGGTTTGATGAAATACTGCTAAGTTGAAAATGTTTGACTGTATTTAACCCAGAGTGAGAATTGTGTTTTGTTTGAGTATATTTAACAAGAATTACAGAATGCAGCAGACGGATGGAGAAAGGAATGGTGGAATGGAGATTTGGACTAATCCACAAGAAAATGCATTTTGGAAAAAGGAAGGATATGAGAATGAAATGGAGGTTGTATGGTCTGCATAACACATTTATCTTGAGATTTTGCTCAGTTAACACATGGAAAGATCATGCCTCTACAGTTTGTGTGATATATTAATTTTAACATACATGGGGATTTGTAATGAATGCATATTCATTTTGTTAGACTCATATGTGGAACAAGTAATATGGGAAAGGGAATTTAACACGTTAAGCTTCACGTTTAAGGTTAGAGAAACTATTTGATTATTGATAGGAGTTTTTTAGAGTTACATTTTGGAGAAGTGATACTGTTTCATGATTGTTGATGATTGATAGAAGAAGTTGTTGGAAGAAGTTTTAGACATTTCAGGCAGATTTGGGCTCAGTGGTCAAGCTTTTGGTAATTTAGATTATTCTTCAATTAGATTTTTCTTTTCTTTGAGGATATATAATGATAATGGGTCACACTTGGTTAAGGAAGTTATTTTTGGAGTTGATAGGAGTCAACATTGTGTCAATTACTTCAGTTGAATGAGAAAATGGGATCTTGAAGATGAAGTCGGACGACAAGAAGTCAGTTAACTTTTTAACTGACCTTTGTGAGTGTGCTTGTTTATCACTGTGCAACCCTTTGTAGTGTACTTTGTGTGAGATTCACAGGCAGGTGGAGGTTATTCTTCTTCCGGTGACTGGACCGCTGCATGATTTGATACCAGGGGACTGGATCGTGGTGAAGGACCTGAAACGCAAGTCCTGGTACCATACCAGATTCTCCTGACGACTAATTCGGCGGTTAGGATCGAGGGGAGAGCAACGTGGATACACGCTAACCATGGCGAGCGTGCGCCTTGCCTGGAGACGGAAGGAGAGGATGCGCGTTCTGCGTAGTACCAAGAAAATTTCCGAGCTGTACGCAAAGTGCAGTGTCGTTGAAAGTTGCTGCGAGCAATTTGATCGTCGTTTGCAATTGGTTCGACTAGACTACACTGCCTGAAAGAAGATTGCCTATAGCCAACTGAAGATGGAAGAAGAGATCAATGTGAATGATAGTATGAAATCAGATTTACAGAAGAAGATATTAATGTGTTTGCTTCTGATGTTCTAAATATAAGGGTATGTTTAGATTGATGGTAATACATTTGCTTTGTGTATGTTTGTATTCGGTATGGATGTTTTTTACTGAGTTGCATTGCATACTTATTTTGATGTTGATTTTTATTTTTCTCAATGCACTGTTTGAATTATGGTGTTGTTTAAAAAAAAAAGAATGGAAATGTAATGGAAATGTTGGTCATATGCATAGATGTATGTGTATGAAATCTATAATCTTCTATGTTCATTGGTAAGAGACAGGAAGGGAAGATAATTAAGTTGAGTTCAAAGGAATGTGAGGTGCTGATGGCTCTGTGGGCAGCTTGCCCTGGGGGATGGGTGAAGCATTTTATATGGCCTTCTGTCCTCTGGTTACTGTAAGGGGTCAATGAGACAGTTGCTCTGAACTTTGGCTAGAAGGACTGTGTCCTGTTTCATTGTTTGTGTTAATTAAAAGTATTGTTTGAAGATGGTCACACAAAGGACAGTTGACCATTTGACTGGTCAACCCCTGTGGCTTTATTATCTACTGCTCTGGAGAGAGCTGTGACATCAAAGAACTTCGGGACACATAGGAGATGTATTGTTTCAAACTGTCACCAAGTTGAGTTGGCCAATCACAGAGTTTGTTTCATTGATTGATTGACCATATAGAATGCCATTTGATCTTAAGTTTATATAAGGCAGTGCATGTGTGCTGGCTGATCATCACTCTTGCGAACGATTTGTGGCTATCACACCCTTCGCCAAGACGGATCACAAAGTACTTTGTTTAAATCATATGTAATTGTATAGTCTAATAAATTGTATTAAAACCATATCCCTTGACTATTCAGATCGACACAGTGCCACTCGAATTCTTCCTTTACATCGGTGAACAAGTTTAGAAAGCTTTCTTGCTTGCGTCCGCAAGTAGACAAAACATCACACGCCATTGTGCTACAAAGTTTGTCCGCTAGCATGTTGTGCTAGCAAGCTATTTAAACAGAACCGTTCCTGACTGTTATTGGCTAAAACAAAGCATGCAAACAAGAAAAGTGTCTTTTCTTGAGTGAGGCCCAGTGTCCCAGCTATGGATTACGCCTATTCCTAAAGTATAAGAACAGTTAAATGAAAAAGATTTAAGTCTAAAACCAGACTTAATCCATGGCTGGGAAACTGGGCCTGAATGTAGATCTTCTCACAGTCAACTTTTAATACAGAACGGGATACTTTTCATATTATGGCTCATTCCCTGAGATTAGGGATGAGGGCATATTAGCGTTACTGAAAAGTGGTCCAGACATTCAGCAATCGTCCGTTTCAGGAGCGAGGTGGTTAGAGACTGTTTCAACTATATATCTGTGTTTCAATATCCATGTGCACATTTCTATTCTCTCCTCTTGATGCATGACTGTTGTTCAGCCTCTGGTCTGCATTTCTTTGTCACCGACCCTCTCTGGAGGAGGGGAGGCCTCGCTCAACTGCTCCTCACAAGCATTCTAACAAGGTTTCTGAATGAGTTTTCTTCCTTGAAGGTTTAGGTCGGCTGAGGTGCACTTGGGCAGAAGTGAAGCCAAGCCCTGTGTGCCATCGCTTGTAAAAAGGGCTTTACAGATGCATGCTTCACAAGATTCGATTCCACACATCCTCAGAAGGAGGAGGGTAAAGTGTTTGTGCGTGGTTTTGAATCCAGACGAAACAGCAGCTTATCCTAAGTATCTCCCACTCAACACCACTGAGTGACGGAGCCCTCCACCCACTCCTGATCCGAGCGGATTGGAGAACCGGCTTCCACACACGCCAAACCAACTCCATGGAGAAGCGACCTGAGAGGAGAGCCTGGTGACTCAGCCCCAGAGTCCAGCAGAGCAGGGTCGGGAGCAGACACGTCGCTACCAGGGGTCAGCTGGTGCTCCACATGAAAAACTCAGCGGATCTCTTCATCCTAATTGGGCTGAAGTCTGACTCATTTGTGGGGGGAGACCAACCTTCGGTGCATTAATATCCATTAGTTTTAAAGGCGTATCACAAATGGTTCCTTGTTTTGAAAGGCTTACAGACGGTTGGCCGTGACTCCGGGGGAGATGCTGAGCAGCTAGACAAGGGGAGCCTCCTGTGGATCTGCTGGGAGGTAATTGCTCATGGAGAGTCACTGTTCTCTGCAGGCCCACCACCCAGCCCGTGTAATTGGTTTCTGAGGCTGGGCATGAATCGTGATGAGATCCAGAGTAAAGGAGAGAGCCCTTCACAGAGATTGTGTTTGTGCGGAGCGTGGACTCCTCCATGCCTTTGCAGCACGGCACGATCAGTGTCCTGAGGCAGCGCGACAGTACTTGATGTGTTCCGCATCATTGTGACCCTGCAGTGTACTGTATGAATCTGCTCTGAACGGTACTGTGAGCGCAGCATGACCTGCATGTGCCCTGCTCGTACCAAACCCAGTCTCCTCTTCTCATGGAGGGGGACATGCTTAAGCTGTGCAAGTGTTTCCCTTTTCAGATATATGTTCTGCCATTATTGGACAGTTTTGTAGTGACGTGTGACAGGAAAGGCACACAGAGAGAGAGGGGAAGACATGCAGCAAGGATCCCAGGCCAGATTCAAACCCAGGCCGCGGTGGTGAGGGGCTCAGCCTACACGGTGCATTTACCTGGTGAGCTCCAGGGACCTCAGCCCTTTGATCTCTGTGATGGAGAGTCTGATTGAAGTCTTTATCTGTCTGTCTGTCTGTCTGTCTGTCTGTCTGTCTGTCTGTCTGTCTGTCTGTCTGTCTGTCTGTCTGTCTGTCTGTCTGTCTCACTGTCTGTCTGTCTGTCTGTCTGTCTGTCTGTCTCACTGTCTGTCTGTCTGACTGTCTGTCTGTCTGTCTCACTGTCTGTCTGTCTGACTGTCTGTCTGTCTGTCTGACTGTCTGTCTGTCTCACTGTATGTCTGTCTGTCTGCCTGTCTGTCTGACTGTCTGTCTCACTGACTGTCTGTCTGTCTGACTCTCTGTCTCACTGTCTGACTGACTGACTGTCTGTTTGTTTGTTTGTCTGTCTGTCTCACTGTCTGACTGTCTGTCTGCCTGTCTCACTGTCTGACTGTCTGTCTGCCTGTCTCACTGTCTGACTGTCTGTCTGTCTCACTGTCTGTCTGTCTCACTGTCTGACTGTCTGTCTGTCTCACTGTCTGTCTGTCTGTCTGTCTGTCTGTCTGTCTGACTGACTGTCTGGTTCACCATGTGTGTGTCAGATCTGAGGTCAGATATTCATGAAGCGACGTTTAAAATCTGATCGTTAAGATGATTCTGCTTTCTAAATGTGTTGTGGCGCCCTAGGCAGTCTGTATTTACAAAACGAGCCAAAACTAGAAAGAAGCACCAAACACAAAACATAAGGAGCCGTATAATGTGTTTGTGAGTGGGTGTTCAATAAAACAAATGGAAAAGTGATTTTGTCACTTTGTCACAAACTTTTGATGGAAAGATCCTTGTTTGCTAGGAAGCTGCTCGCCAGCAGGAGGGATCAGAGGGTTTCAGAGACGAGAGCCCCGTGATTCAGGAGAATAAAGCCCTTCATGTTGTCCTGTCTGCAAAACTCACTCACACTCACGCAATGCCCGCCACTCATCAGACGAAATGAAAACGGGACGTCTGCAGTGAAAATCAATACATCTCTGCTTCTGAAAAGCCAAGTTTATTTTTAAAAACTGAACAAAATTCTGTGGTATTACATATTTAGACACATGACAACCTAATTCCGCAGCCCTGAAGCTAACAAAATGTATATGAAGTTTTTGTAAACTCAGTTCTTAATCCAATATTGAGGAACCCACTAAACCCTCATCCTATCTCTGTATGAGTCAAGATCCTCAGTCAAGATCACTGCCAAGGACAGAATTTGATTCTTGACACAATTTTTGTGCAAAACATTATAGAAAAATAGGAGAAAGCAATATCTCAGTAATACCACCTGACAGAATCATATGAACGACCAACTATTGATTTGGATGTTGTTACAAATCAACAGGCTAAGGATATAGGATAACATCTGAACCATTCTAAAGCACCCTAACCTACACCTCCATGCTTCACATTAAGTACCCAGTACTGTACAGCTTTCCAGAACAGCGGGAGGTTACAGAAGTTCAGTATAAGCGTATATCCCAGGTATACATTCACACAGATTTTAAACAAAGTTCAAAGAAAGGAGACGGAACAAAATACTATAGTCTAATATGTAAATGTAACATTTCCTTTGTGTTGGATCCCTGAGGCGTGAGAGTGGGCGAGCGAGCTCAGAGCAGCTGGCAGCCTCTCTTCTTCACCTTGGTGGGCTGAGGGCAGAGCACCGCCCGGATGGCCTCGTCGAACACGGTCTTCAGGCCTCGCTGGGTCAGGGCGGAACATTCCAGGTACTTCACCGAATCTGGGGATGACACACACACACGTGTGGTTACCGCTCACGTTGCCGAGGACGACACATCGTTCCAGGGCGTAGGTTTGTTGTAAAGGGAACAGCTTTTTTGTATTTATAACTGAGGACTTAGTACTGTAGCTGCCTGCTGTCCATCGCTCCCTCCTTCTGCCAGCGTGTCTTTGGACTGAGGGGAGACTTGGCATGGTCAACGCCATGTGCTCTTGCTATCTGGCCCATTGACTTGAAATAGGAGGCATTGTGGCCTTGCTTTTACATTTCATTTACAGTGAATGTAATTACTGTTTTGCCTTGTAGCCTGTGTAGGTGTTGAAAATCAAAAATAGCCTTTTTGTCACATTCCAAAAGGCTCCACTTCAAAAGTGTGACATTAATGAATAACGGGATTTTTTTTATCGCACTAACTGTTTTGCATTCATTAATTGCACATGGAAAAAAAGGACTCGCTTAACTATGATAAAATAAAGAAAGAAGAATTCCTCTAGATCTCCTTTCACGTGTGGTGAGATGGTGAAGAGTTGGTGAGTAACACGCAGATGACTTGCGGACAGCGGGAGTATCCTACCTATCTCCTTGGCCAGTGCAAGGCCTTGTGGGTAGGTGATGGGAGCCAGCTTCTTCTCCTTCAGCTTCTCGATGGTGTCCTTCTCGTCCCTCAGATCCAGCTTGGTGCCCACCAGGATGATGGGGGTGGAGGGGCAGTGGTGCCGCACCTCCGGGTACCACTAGAGGGAGCACACACACACACCACACACACACGCAGGTTGGTTTGACAATCGGAGTGAGGACCGACAATTCACAACCATTCAAAATCGTGTTATCCCTAACTCCCAACTTAATCCCTTAATTTAAATCTAACCCTGTGACTAACCCTAAACCATCCAACCCCCCACTAGAAACAGCACTTGATGTTGTGGGGCCCAAGACCATATCCCCTCAGGACCCGGTCTGCTTGGTTTATTAAGGGTAGATAAACAAGACCACACAAACACACACACACAAATAAAAATATAATCATAATAATAATAATTGAAGCATGGTAGATAAACCTCCCAAGCCTGTAAGCATCACAATTTATTCACAACAAAACTGAATGATGTCTGTCAAACAGTCAACTCCCCAAAGCTAGTGAGGGAGCAGCCAAATTCTTTCTATCAGTTCCAACGTTCACCTTGGAGAAAGCTTTCATCACATTCAACTGCAGGCTGAGGCTTTCAGAGGAGTGAGGTGAGAGACACTGTGAGAGATGTTCTGAAACGTTTGCAGACAAAACACTCACAGAAATCACCATAGGTAATGCCTCCCCAAAAACAATTAAGCTGCATTTAATAGATATTTGATTCTTTGCGGTTTCACACAGGCTCTACACTGAGGGATCCACAGACGTAATAACCACAGACAACACGATCAAACTACTGCACCTTTGAGAGTCAATGATCACAGCGTTGTGAAGACATATCACGTCTCTGCCAGGTAAGGCCACCCCCACAAAGTCCTCCTAGCTTCCTTCTATGAATAGACTCTGATTTGTCACCTACAGGCTTTCTAATCGCTCTGTATTTCTATTCAAATGGAGTAATGTTACCATGGAGACTTGATGACATGGTAACATGGTGGGGGAGGGCTGTTGAGAACACTGTAGACACAGTAAACCTGTAGCTCGAGGAACTCATGTGTCACTCATTAAATAATACTAATAATAATTAAGTGTCTGCTAACTAACCAAATGAAAAAAAGAATATTTTGGACAAAACAACAAGCTGCCTGTGACAGCGTTGGCAGTCTAACGTCATATGGATACCAGGGCTCAGATGTTCACAGCTTAACGAACCAGAGGCCGGAGGAACGTTCCAGTCTCCTCATCGATCCAGTCTCCAAGCCCAAGGACAGCTCGCTTCAACAGAGGGACATGCGGCGCACACTCATCGGTGTGTGAGTGTGTTTGGGAGTGTGTGTGTGCGTGTGTGCATGAGCATGTGTGTGTGTAAATGTGCGAGAGTGTGCGTGCGTGCCATTGTGTGTGTGATCACCTTGTCCTGTAAACACCACAGCCCGTGGGAAGAACACACTGAAGGCAATCTTCTCTGACTCAGTAAGGTCTAGGAACAATAACGTGACACGTGTTTGCCTGCCGACTCACCTCGCTTCTCCAATACTTGTCCTTGAGATCTGGAAGCTTGGCTTTTCATATCTGACTAGCTACAGCCAAACAGGCCGAATGCCAAACAGAAGACTAACTGCGTACTACTGCAAATGTGCGGGGGCAAGGAGGTGTTTCAAGACACCAGGGTGTCAACTGTATGAAGGCGCATACATGTAAAAACGCCTTCAGGTTTCAGGTTCATGAAAAAACACTTGGCCTGTTTTTCAGTTTTCTCCGGAAGCGTACTTTTACGTATTAATTTACACTGAGTTCGATACCCAGATCCCAGACCCCTGGGTTTCAGAATGTGTGTGTAGCATCTGTGGAGATGCTGCAGGATTCATGATCTACAGAGTCAACCCTGTACCAGCTAAAGGTGAAACTTCAGAGGGCAGTTAATCAGAACAGTAGGCGTGTATGTATGTGAGGAATAATGGTGATTAAATATAGACATGCTATGCACCTGTGTGTACTGAATGTAAACCTGTGTGTGTGTAGAGTGTAAGTGTGTGAGTGTGCAGTGTTTCCCACACATAGAGTAATTTGTGGCGGTGCGCCACAGAATCAACACCGGCCGCCACACATTGCGTTTCGTAAAACATTTTTTGTATCGCTATATAGGTAAAAACACGCAGCGTATTCGTTCAGCTGCATTTCCTTTCCCTGCTCTCCCTCCGTCTCTTTCACGCACGCGTCTTTCTCACATACACACACAGTCACTACGTCAGCACACGTTAGTAACAATGCATACGCCGTTCTAGTGAGACCGACAGCTACATCAGCGAGCCTTCAGCATTAGTGCCGTAGCTAAAGGTCTAGGAAAGTTGAGGCTACTTTTCGCTAGGTACCGACGGACATATCTTAATCGAAGGTTCCCCTTCGTTCTTTTGGTGAGAAGTTTCAAGAGCTAGCTACTTACCCGGCGTCATGGAGCCGACCAGTTAAATAGTTATTTAGCACCCTGTATGCACCGTCGCTACCTGCATATGCAGAAATTATTTGTTTGTTGTTGTTGATTTTGTGAATTATTTCGACCCCCCCCCCCCCCCCCCCCCCCCCCCCCCCCCCCCCGGTCTGACATGAAACAACACCCCCCCCCCGCCACATATAGTTTTCTAATCTGTGGGAAACACTGGTGTGTGTGTCAGTGTGTGTCAGTGTGTGTGTCTGTGTGTGTGAGTGTGTCAGTGTGTGTGTGGGGTCCTTGGACTCACCTTGGCTCTGACGTTCTCAAAAGAGGCCGGGCTCACCAGAGAGAAGCAGATGAGGAACACATCCTGGAGGAGCAACACAACAGCTGGTAAACCACAACACAACACAACAGCTGGTCACCCGTGACACACTGACACTCTGTTGATACTGCTGTTCACAATACTGAGATGTCATGTGAGAAATGTAAACCATTGTGTGGAATAGTGAGTACTGTAAGCGTGTGAGTGTGTATGTGAGAGTGTGTATGTGAGAGTGTGTGTGTGTGAGAGTGTGTGTGTGAGAGTGTGTGTGTGTGTACCGTCTGTGGGTAAGACAGTGGTCTGAGTCTGTCGTAGTCCTCCTGGCCTGCTGTGTCCCACAGTCCCAGGTTGACCGGCTTACTGTCCACCATCACGTTGGCAGAGTAGTTATCAAACCTGCAGGACAGCAAAACATCAGTTCAAGTTCAAGTCTTTTATTGTCAGATGCACAGAACATCACAGGGTCAGTGACATCACAGGGTCAGGGTCAGTGACATCACAGGGTCAGTGACAGTGACATCACCGGGTCAGTGAAAGTGACATCACAGGGTCAGTGACATCACAGGGTCAGGGTCAGTGACATCACAGGGTCAGTGACAGTGACATCACAGGGTCAGTGACATCACAGGGTCAGTGACAGTGACATCACAGGGTCAATTACATCACAGGTTCAGTGACAGTGACATCACAGGGTCAATTACATCACAGGGTCAGTGACTGTGACATCACAGGGTCAGTGACATCACAGGGTCAGTGACAGTGACATCACAGGGTCAGTGACTTCACAGGGTCAGTGACATCACAGGGTCAGTGACAGTGACATCACAGGGTCAGTGACATCAAAGGGTCAGTGACAGTGACATCACAGGGACAGTGACATCACAGGGTCAGTGACAGTGACATCACAGGGTCAATTACATCACAGGTTCAGTGACAGTGACATCACAGGGTCAATTACATCACAGGGTCAGTGACAGTGACATCACAGGGTCAGTGACATCACAGGGTCAGTGACAGTGACATCACAGGGTCAGTGACAGTGACATCATGGTCAGTGACATCACAGGGTCAGTGACAGTGACATCACGGTCAGTGACATCACAGGGTCAGTGACAGTGACATCACAGGGTCAGTGACAGTGACATCACACACACACTCTGAAATGAACTCCCTCAATAACAAGTGAAGCTGATACGTAAACATCTCTTATTTAGTTTGGCATAATGTGAGGAGCAAGATGATGCAACTTCTCCCCTGAGTGCCAGTGAGTGTTCTGTTGGACGCTGGCTAGTGTGTGTGTGTGTGTGTGTGTGTGTGTGTGTGTGTGTGTGTGTGTGTGTGTGTGTGTGTGTGTACTCACACAGTGGGGATGTACTCTCCAGGGAAGGCGTTGGTGGTGTAGCTGATGAGCAGGCATGTCTTCCCCACAGCGCTGAAACACAGATGAGGAAATCAGCCGTGTGCCAACACACACACACGTGCGCTGCTGCAAGACGGCGTTGAGAAGCGCACGTGGCCACACCCAGACACACTCTGTCAACAGACAAGGATACGGAAATGTCTTTACAGTGGCACACATTGTATGAGTGGACTTTAGAAAGGGGTAGATTGCAAACATTGGATCTTTTGTTGCCTAAACATTGGAATCTATGATCGGTTATTTATCTCACTTTTTTATAGTCAAAACTGAGTTTAAACAGGCCCTTGGAGATGTTTTGGAAATGTGTTAGCACAATGAAGAATGTCCATTACTAATCTTCCTGTGTCTTTATCATTTTCATCAAAATCATAGAGGAGAAGGGAAGTGAAGAGGACCGATACAGCTGTACACACACACACACACACACACACACACACACACACAGTGTGACGTGATCTATTACCAGGTTGAAGGACCCTTTCAAACTGGCCTGCATTCTGTTCATTAGAGATCAGATTTCTCTGACTTCATGTCCCAACACTGAGCCAGCCCTGACAGAGGGGGAAGAACGAGGGCTGAACGAAGGTGCATCGGGGAGGGAATTCCTGAGAGGAGCCGCTACCAGCGTGTGCAGGCAGGATGGAGGAATGCTCGGGAGGGAAGGCTGCCGAGAGCTGGAAAACAACACCTGGGGCTAGAAACACTGAGATCTGGAGATCTGTTCAGACTGCTGATCCTCAGGTTAACAGTAGCATCCACGCAAATCAGGAAGACAGATGTGGGTGTCTCTAACCATGCCCTTCTGAGTCAGACATACACACACACACACCCATACACACACACACATACCCACACACAGACACACATACACATAAAGTTGGTTGTGCTTTGAGTCAGAGCAGAGGGACCTCCTGGTTCCAGTACTCCTACTCTCCAACTGGGTTCCAGACCTCTCTCTCTCTCCCTCTCTCTCTCTCTCTCTCTCTCTCTCCCTCTCTCTCTCCCTCTCTCTCTCTCTCTCTCACTCTCTCTCTCTCTCTCCCTCTCTCTCTCTTCTTCTCCTTCTTTCTCTCCACTCCTCTTGTCCTCCTCTCCCTCTGAGAGGCGACACAGATGGCCTGGTCCGTGGGCGGTGTGTCATGGATGAAGTGTGAACAAGCTGCTTGACGACAGCTTGAACCATGGGCCATCGTGGTCCTACACCTTTTACACACCAACGATATTAAAAGCCTGACTGAAGTTTAAAAATGAACTCATTGTGTAACTCAAAGTTACACAATGAATCTGTAGTACAGTGAAGACATAGAGTCACACAATCTGACTTCAAAAGCCAGCCTGGTAGTTGAAGTCATAGATTTAGTTCAAATCGAGTGAGAATGATGTGCTACTTTCCTGTCAGAACTGACCTAAAAAAAACAGACCAAAGTCCAACTGAGAATAGTAATCTGGCAAACCTCGACTAAAACTGGTCATTTGTCTGGGGAAGATACAGGGAGGACGAGAATATTTGCATCCTGTCTAAATTCAACCCCCGTGATGTTTTCGTTTGGCCTATTTGAGCTCAAGTTCGAATAATAGTGTTCCACAGTGGTGGAAAATAAAATCAGTCTTTTTGAACCTCCAACACAGCGTGATCCTGGCCTGTTTCATCTTTCATCTCCTTCCATCTTCCTCTCTGTGAACTCTTATGAATGTTTAAGCACCTGTCTTCCTCTCACGGGCTACTGCTCTGCATGGGGTCATCTTGAAAGGGAGAGGAGGGTGGAAGGTTGGAAGCTTTGGGGTGAGGTGGTGGGGGGAAGGCAGGGTCGTTGCAGGGGGGCTGGCGGTTGATGACAAGGACGTGGACTCTTTTTGAAATGTCTCCATTTGAAACTTGAAAATTTTGATTTATGTCTTTTTTTTTTTTTTTTACCCCCCCTAAGATTCTTTTAACTGAGGCCCTGGCTGTCACGTGGAGCTCTCGTTCCACCACCGCCCACACCCACAGCAACCACAGGTGGAGCTTTTGCAAGCGCAGCTAGCGCTATCGTAGCGGAAGTCATGCGTGCGTGCGTGCGTGCACCTCTCAGACCGCGCTTCACGTTCAGGCTGACGCTTAAACAACGCAAGCTCGTTCCTTCATCACTACACAACTCCTCGTCATTTGGCTGCTCTTTCTTTATCAGAGCGTTCTTCACGTTTACATTCCCAAACGTTCTTTAAGGTCATAGCTTCACTGATCCAACATCTGCATGTCTGATCTGTGCTGTACTGTATGTTTGTGTTTTTCTATTCTTCGTTTTGTTCATGTGTGTTCATGCTGTAAGGGGTCCTCGGGTGCCTTGAAAGGAACCTCTAAATCAAAGGTATTCTTCTTACAATAATAATAAAAATAAAATATATAATAACATTACTATTCACAACTAGGATGGTTGACGAGTTGTGTTATATTACAGTCTTGCACCATGCCAGGGTCTATGACTCAATCCAGAGGATCCCTCCCCCTGAGTGTTCCTATAGGTCAGTGACTGGTCTCATGATCTACTCTCTCTCCCTGTCTTCCTAGGTCAGTGACTGGTCTCATCATCTACTCTCTCTCCTTGTCTTCCTAGGTCAGTGACTGGTCTCATCATCTACTCTCTCTCCTTGTCTTCCTAGGTCAGTGACTGGTCTCATCATCTACTCTCTCTCCCTGTCTTCCTAGGTCAGTGACTGGTCTCATCATCTACAGGCCCTCTTGAATGTCAACCGGAAACACCAAATCAGAGGCTTTTAAATGTTTCATTTCGTTCAGTGTTTGAAACCCCCGAGACTGAGCATGTACCTCCATTAAATTCTTGTGTCACCTGTTTTTGAAGGGCAAACTGTGAGAAGAGGAACTACACGGCTGGCATTGTAAAAAGCACACCAGAGGAACTATAACTGGCTGCACTGAAACACACAGTGAAGAAACTGGATTTCAAATAGGGACATATTACATTCCAGATTATATTCCAGATTATATTCTATCCACAGCATTTGAGAGTGGTATTTCGCTTAACTACTCTACCATCTTTATCTCTCTCCACTTCTTGTTAAAAGATTGCATCTCAGAATCCATTTTGTAAGAAATCTTGCAAAGGAACTTCCTTCTTCCTGGTACATTTACAATAAGTATTGCTAGTTCCTTTTTTTGTTGCTGTTCAAAATGACCTAAAATGTTGTCTGTTCTGAGAATTACAAAAACCAAAACGTTTAGACACTTTACGCGGCACCAGGTGATGTTTGATTAATTCTGAGTTAGCCTAATAGTACTGTTTGCCAGAAACCAACTTTGCTGCGATGCTCTGGGTTCGCAGTTAACATCCCCATGGCTGTAAGGCATACAATCACATGAACCTTTGTTCTGAACATCAAGCCCTAGATTAACTAGATTTGAACAAAACTTTCCTTAAAACCCATAAAATATTTATTAATTTTTCATGATAACCCTCATAAAACTATGTAACATGTGACACCTTGAATTCCTGATGCAACTGTTCATGTCCACACCCTGCCGGCACCTGAATCTAAACTTGACGCTCCGTATGAACGGTGGTTGAGCTGTTTAGTAAAGTAAGTTAAAAACTTTATTCACACACTTACCCATCCCCAACCACCACACATTTGATGGCTTGCATTGTCCAAGTGCTGAAAGAAACCCCTGCTGTTTACTTAATGTCAGGGCAAAGTGATAGAGCGAAGTACAGGAAACAAGTTCGCGTCTAGCTATCTTCGGAGTTCCAACGTCCGTCTCAAGCGCGCTCTTGATTTACGGTGCAGACGAGTCGGGCGCTCGAGCGCAGCGCATCACCACGAGCTGATCGACAGATAGCAGGATGTTGAGGCAGTTTAAACTCCTTCTAAACTGTATCTTTGCAATACTCAGAATCTATTCAAGGAGGAGGATTGAATCAACTTAAAATATATATAGGCCCCATTTTATTGATTAATCTACTTCACTTTTCTTCTTTGAACAGAAAACAGCAGCCAAGATATGATCGGAAATCAATGTTGTCTTCATGGCCGCTAGATGGGGCCAAATATTAAGATACCCTCCTGCATTATCTGTTTCACTCACCCCCTGACAGTAGAGTACTGCTGTAGGAAAAGGCTGTTGACACAAAAAAAGTTAGTTCTACCAACCAACTGTCTGTCTATGACATTTGATCTATCTACATCCAGTAGCAGAAGACACATCTCAACAATGCGCCGCAATCCATCATCACCACTGATGAACACTTGACTCGTGAAGTGATAGTGATAGTGATAGTGTTTCGCTGTTCCCCTGGGCCGATCACTACCGCCCTGTCATCAGCAGGGTCGCTCGTACACATGCTTCCTGTTTGGCTTCAGTCTGTCAGCCACTACAACATGGGGAGCCGGAGAAAGGACAGCTTCCTTTGGGGAAAAGGTACGTTCGGAATCTGATTGTCACGTCTCTTTTTTACCCACAGGATTAACAGGGACAGCAATACCAAAATACTTTTTTATTTACTTAGACTTGCTCTGTAGCAGGAAAAGATGTTTCACTGATCTGAGTTAACTTTTAGCCTCGTGATGATGGCAAAAATAGTAAAATAACATGCTACATGATGGTCAATTATTAGGTACGCAACTTTGACAAAGTTAGACTGTTAAGTGCTACACTGTGAGTTATATGTTTACATGTAAAGTTATGTGACATCCTCTTACCAGACAGAATGCATTATGGACTGTACATTTACACTGTACTGCTGAGTAGCTGTAACACACAGACAGTTAGGTGTTTAGAAAACCTCCACAGTTATGATCACGTTCAAAAGTGACGAGTAGGACCACCTTGTCTTAAGGACAACAGGCCATAGATGGGCAGCTGTATGAGAGTGCCCGTCGAACGCAAAAACGGTCGGACACACTGAATGCATCACCCTGGTCACTGCATGCATCACCCTGGTCACTACAGCTGGTATTTTTAACCCACTTCTGAAACCGGCTGCATGAACTGGGTGTA